>NW_025535189.1:0-110798 GCF_020615455.1 Coregonus clupeaformis | reverse complement strand
CAAGACATTAAAAAGATGAAGAATGAAATAGAAGAAATGTATTCACAAGAAATACAAAATAAGCTTATATTCCTCAAACAGAGGTCCTATAAAGTAGGCAGTAAGTCTATGAAACTTTTAGCCTTTAGACTGAGAAAATAACAAGGCAACAGTCCCCCCCCTTGGCCAATTAGTGACAATTATTCAAATGTAGGTTGCTTGGATTAATGAGAGAGAGAGAGAGAAAAACAATCAAATCAAAAAGCCTAATTTGCAGAAAATGTAATGGACTGAGTTTATAGGTCCTTATGGGAAAATTGTTGCTTGATTTCCTTGTGGGGGACAACAAGCAGATAACACTGTCTGCAAGATTAGGAACCCCCAAACAAAAATAATTGAACATAAAGTAGAAGAGATACAAGATAGTTTTGAAATGTTTTACAGAATCCTACACTCCCAACCACACTTTGACAATGACTTACAGATAGACACATTTTTTAACTCACTGAACTTATCCACCATCACTGAAGAACAGAATGAGATGTTAATCTCAGAAATTACCAGAGGAATTAAATACAGCTATTACTAGTCTAAAAGCAAACAAATCCTTGGGTACGGACGGTTTCACCTCTGAATGGTATAAATCATTTAGAGAACAGATTATCCCAAGTTTACTTGCAGCCTGTAACTGGGCATTTCAGAAAGGTGAGATCCCCTCCTCGTGAAGAGGGGCTATCAGTTCAGTTATACCGATGGAAGGGAACGATGGACTAGATTGTGGCCAATAAAGCAGATCACGGTCCTAAATTTGGATTACACACTATACACATCTATTCTAACCAGAAGAATATAAAATATCTTACCAGAGCTCATTCACTTAGACCAGACAGGCTTTATCCGACAGACACACTCAGTACAACATTAGATGAACATTACATACATATCCAAGAGAATAAGGTAGAAGCCATTGTATTGTGCCTGGATGCTGAGAAGACCTTTGATTCTGTCAGATGGTCCTATATCTATTCCATGAGGACATTATTAAAGCATTTCAGGCATTATATGATAGACCATCAGCAATAATTAAAATCAATGGTGACCTCTCAAACCCATTTGTATAAGAACGGGGTTTGACACAGGGATGCCTGACCTCGCCCCTCTTCACCCTATTTATAGAACCCCTGAGTCAATGGATTAGACAGAATAACAACATTAAAGAGATGGAAATGGAGGGAGGAGAGAAGATAGATGAGATTTCAGTTTAAAGCATGGGCAACAAGAGGCCTCTCAGCCTTCTGTACTTTAGTACACAAGGGGCCACTTCAAAGCTTTCAAGTACGGTACTAAGAGAGAGCCAAGGATTAGAATGTCAAGATTCCCATTAATATCTCAAAATATGTCACCAGTTTGATGAAATCATAAAGGTGGAGGACTCGGAGACTATAGAACATGGCATATTCAAATATTAAATATCTGCTTATAAATCAGAAACATGCAGCAAAACTATCTCCAGGCTATACAATGGCTATACAAAGTCCAAATCTGAAAATACACTATACTGTATATAGAAGGAGAAATAGGAAAGGGAGGGTAACATGGTCATTTCTGTGGATGAGTGGGAAACCCTATGCCAATTACAATGGAAATCAACAAGCTATTTGACTTGTAGGGAATTTGGATGGAAAAATATTATGCAGTTCTTTATCGCTCTACAGAAAAGACATCTGGGTAATGGAATGGAGTGTTGGAGATTATGCGGGCCTAAAGAAGCAAACCATTAGCACATATTTTAGGAATGCCCTAAGCTTGTCCCATACTGGCAGGATGTGCATAAATGCATGGTAGACGTATTTAGTGTTGATGTCCCATTCAGAGGTGAGGCCCTGTATTTAGGGAACATTACATTTGATCTCAGGGACGCTTTAGACAAACACTTGATTGGGATACTTCTAGTAGCAAGTAAGAAAGCCCTCACTAGAAAATGGTTACAACCGGAGGCACCCATGTTCAATGATTGGATAGATGTGATTCCCACGGGAGGCCAGTATAAAATTTTTTAAAAAATAAATAAATATATATATATATACAAAAAATGTATGCACTCACTAACTGCAAGTCGCTCTGGATAAGAGTGTCTGCTAAATGACTAAAAATGTGATACATGAGGTCTTTGTGATGGAGAGACTGACCTTTTCTCTGAGAAAATACATTCATAAAGATTTGGTTGAAATGAGTATATAACACCGTTAAGATCTGATTTGGTTTAATGGTCAAAGTGGAAAAAATGAACATCCCCCTGTTCAACTGTTAATAGTTACTGTAAGAAGAAAAAAACGAGAATAATAAAATCATCGTGATATGCAGAATTATTAAGACCTTTGATCTATTTCACACACTGAATTTCTGAGACTCACTGAATGCCTTAACTTTTGTTTTTCAAAAAAAAATGGTGCTCTTTTCTTTTATACTTTCTATTGTTGACATCCATGTACATTCCATGTATGGACTTAGTGGTGTGGCGTGTCCCTGAGGGATGCGTTGCATGAATAGACTTGCTTCTGGACTATTGGCAAACTATGAATTGGTGTAAGAGAAGTCTCAATGACAATGCAAAAATGTATTGCGTGTCTGAACGGGAAGAGTGTTAGGTCTACTCACCATCGCGGTTGGAGAGCAGCTGCACCAGGCCGTTGAGGCAGGTGTCCCTCACCTCCCCAATGTTGGTGGCACAGCGGCCGATGGCCTGGATGGTAGCAGCCACAAAATCTTTATCATTGCTTTTAATGTACGTCTGCCAGAGAGAAAACATGGAGTGAAGTTAAGCCACTGTAGGCAGACCTGTACTGTACCTCCATGCACCCCTTAGTGACAAATGTATCCAAATACACAGGAAAGCACAACAAATGATCCTCCTCATCACAAATGGCAGTCAAGCTAACCTGGAAACGGTGACAGAAGTCTTATCCATTTTACTGTACCTGAAACTCTCTCAGGATGGTGGATATGTTTGTCTCGTTGGCCAAATTGGTCAAAACCTCCAGCTGTCAAAACAATCAAGACTATGATTAAAGTTCTGAAATGTCAACTTGTCGCAGCGTACTGTAACATGAAAGGAATGCATGTCAACGTGAGAGGTGTTTGGTCACCTTGAGGACTTTAATCTGGGTTGGGTCTGTGGAGCGGATGTAGAAACTATTCAGATAGGGCTCAAACATCCCCTGGGGAACACAGAGACAAATAACAGGTATCATTTTAGATTGTGCTGCAGACCCCATGCAGTACCTCTGAGGCGCCAAACAAATCAGCCCCTAAACAATCTTGAATCCATTTGACCATTCAATACAGCCCCCTTTTGCACCCTTTGGAGATATTGTTGGAGTTATGACTCACCCTTCTCTTGATGGACATCGTTGCCACATTCTGAAGGACGACATATTGCACTTCACTACATGGGGATAGAGAGGAGGTGGGGGGGGGCAGGAAGAGTGAGAGAGAACATGAATATCATTAATTGCATGCAGCTGCCTCTCCACACACACACACACACACACACACACACTATGAGATGTAGCTGTTGTCACGTCACACAGTGACAATACTGAAGTCATCCCTGGGCAGATGGATGTAGCCTGTTCTCTGAGCAATTTCATGGTGAAATTCCCTCGTTGCTGACTGATGACCTCATCACTGTGCACGCAGCTCCACAACACCATAAATAAACTAAAGAGCAGGGGTTAGACAGACAGGATGAGACACAGCAATTTCCTTGCTTTTTGTGACATTGTTTACTGTTTGTGCCTGTTCTTCTCTATGGTCCCATTAATGTGGACTCTAGATTAGAGTTATATTACATCTGAGAATGAGAATATTATTTAAAGGAATAGGCTATTGTGACACCCTGCAATTGAAATTATAATAATACTCAAACACATTCAAACAATATAGAAAGTCTGATGTACAGGTGTAGGATCTTAATTTGATCACCCTGTTGTGTGATTATTTTCCTGCAAAACTGCAAACTTGTAGTGTATTCAAGGTTTAAAAAGGCTTCTAAAGTTAGTCATTTCCACCTTAAAATGTCAGACTTGATTTGCTCTAACAAAAAATGTATCAACCCCTGCAATAATGTCCATTAATTATTATCCACATAATAATTCCCATTTCCTGTTGCTGCAGGATTATTTTGCTGCTGTGAGAAACTGGTCAAATTAAGACCCTACATCTGTAAATTAACGAGACTAATATAACCATAGAAGTTATGACAATGTAGTTGATAAGAGAATAGTCAAATTCTATAACAAATTTAGAACAGGGTGTTGAGTTTCTCGAATGGAAAGAGAGCACTGTCTCACGTCAGATAGCATGACAACTCTGTACTGAGTATAGATAGTTCATGGCAACGCGTCGGTTACAAATGGCTCAATCTCTGGGAAGACAATGGGAAAGACAGGTGACACTGACCTGTGACTCCTCATGAGGCGCACCAGAGCCTTGGCAATGACGCCTACCTCCGCTTTGGGTGCCAGGTGGAAATATAGCTGAGCCACAGCCATCACCACCTAGAGAGATGAGAGAAGGAGGAAGAGAGAAAGAATAATTAGTAGTAGTAGTAGTAGTAGTAGTAGTAGTAGTAGTAGTAGTAGTAGTAGTAGTAGTAGTAGTAGTAGTAGTAGTAGTAGTAGTAGTAGTAGTAGTAGTAGTAGTAGTAGTAGTAGTAGTAGTAGTAGTAGTAGTAGTAGTAGTAGTAGTAGTAGTAGTAGTAGTAGTAGCAGTAGTAGTAGTAGCAGTAGTAGTAGCAGCAGCAGCAGCAGCAGCAGTAGTAGTAGTAGTAGTAGTAGTAGTAGTAGTAGCAGTCGTAGTAGTAGTAGTAGTAGTAGTAGTAGTAGAAGTCGTAGGAGTAGTAATAGTAGTATTATACTCACTGCTGCGTTTCGGCTCTGCAGTAGGGGCTTGGTATTCCTCAGCAGTAGCCGGTGGTCTGGGTCCATGACGTAAGGCTTCCTCTTGACAATGGCAGTCGCCTCAGTCTTCTTCTTCTCCTTCTCCTCGTCTTCCTCATCTTCGGTGTCATCATCATTATCAGAGCCATAGAAGGCGTTCTCTCCACCACCCTCCTCCAACAGGGATTCCTATAGAGAGAGGGAGGGATGAGTGGAGTAACATAGACACACACACACACGCACGCACGCACACACACACAACCACGAAGACACAGTGTGTGGGGATCTGCTGTACTCACGTTCATGTTGGGGTTGAGGAACTGCGTCCGGGCGTAGCGCGTGAGCATGTTGATGATGACCACCTGACCCCACTCCTCCACGTCGATCAGCAGGTTACACAGCTTACGGTAGTTCTTATGGATCAGGTCTATGCGCTCAGGACACACCTCCTCAAAGGCCATGACAACACTACCTGCCACTAGCTGCAGGCACAGTCAGAGGGAGAGAAATTCTGTAAGTCCTGTAAATACCGTACGCTCAGAAAACGCCCATATGTTTACTTTGGCAGAGGCATGTAAGTATCATTTTCACACTTAACACAACCTGATACGGTACCATTCACCCAAGCCTGTAATGCCACCTATAGTCCAAAGCAGAACATGGATTTACCTGAGCTTATGTTTTCAGTCATAGTTTCCCTTGTAAAGGGCATACAGGGTTGGCTAATGGGAAATATTTCACCTACCGTGGTTTTATCAGCCAGGAGCTTCTCAATGACCTCAATCAGACAGTCCTTCTGCTCTGGGTCCAAGCTGAGAGGAGACAGGAGACATGTGTCAGGAAGACAAGGAGCTGGATTCTCTCTCTCTTTCTTTTCTCTCTTTCTGTCTATATCTCTTTCTCTCTCGTACAGACACAGACCCCCCCTCCCTGTTATACCTGTAGAGTTTGGGGATGGCGTGAGCGGCCGTCTTCCTCACATAGGGGGACATGTCGGAGGCAGCCTCTTTGATGGCCAGCATCATGATGGGAACGATGATGGTGACTCTGATGCTGGAGAGCACACGCAGAGCACTGGCCCGGATCAACTGGTTAGGGTCCTAGAAAGAGACGGACAGAGACAGAGACAGCGCTTCATGGGTCTCCCGGTCACGGCCGGCTGTGACACAGCCCGGGATCGAACCCAGGTCTGTGGTGACGCCTCAAGCACCTCACTTGGGAGGCCCACATATGGCTATTCTTTACTGCTGGGAGGCTCTGTAGGTCCAGTGTGGATTCAGTGAAGTGTCACAAATAGCATGGCCATCGACCATGGAGAAACCTACTGATATGCTACATGTGTCAAGCCTCAAACTTTTTGGACCTAGTTGTGTTGTTGTTGCTGCCTTACATGTGGCAGCGAGGATAGAGTGACAAAAAACGGAGAACTCTAATCTCAGAATTAACTATCGATTGGCTATTAATCTGTGAGAGAGAGAGTGGAGGGAGAGACCTAGCTATTTTTGATTAACCTCCGCTAGTATCTCCTCTCAGCTAGGAGAGCATGTGAAACAGATGGTTATTGTAAAATGGCTGGAGAGAAATCCCCTGCTCCTGCTGTGTGTTTGTGAAGCAAAAATAAATACATCTTACGACTTTGATATTAGAACTATCTTCGTCTCGTCATAACAACACCATAGGATTTCTGACATCATGTCATGTGTTCCCAACTTAATGGACCACCTTTACTCCAGAGGAGTAGATAAAAGTTGCCACTGACCACAGGTCTAGGGACATATATCTTTGTCTCCCTCCAATGGTTAAGGTTAGGATCAGGGGTAGGGTATCTAATCCTAGATCTGTGGTTATGGGCAAGGTGACTGACCTTCAGGCCTCTCTGAAAGGTTGAGATGGACAGCAGAGCCAGATCCTGCTGCTCCTCAGCATAGCGCACCAGGTACACATAGACCAGCTTCTTCACCTGAGATAGTGAAGAGAGAGGGGAAGAGGAGAGAGAGGGGAAGAGAGAGAGGGCGGGGAAGAGGAGAGAGTGAGGAGAGAGAGGAGCGAGAGGGGAAGAGGAGAGAGCGGGGAAGAGGGGAAGAGGAGAGAGAGGAGAGAGAGGGGAAGAGGAGAGAGAGGGGAAGAGGAGAGAGCGGGGAAGAGGAGAGAGTGGGGAAGAGGAGAGAGTGGGGAAGAGGAGAGAGAGGGGAAGAGGAGAGAGAGGAGAGAGAGGGGAAGAGGAGAGAGAAGGGAAGAGGAGAGAGAAGGGAAGAGGAGAGGAGAGAGAGAGAGAGGAGAGAGCGGGGAAGAGGAGAGAGAGGGGAAGAGGAGAGAGAGGGGAAGAGGAGAGAGAAGGGAAGAGGAGAGAGAAGGGAAGAGGAGAGGAGAGAGAGAGAGAGGAGAGAGCGGGGAAGAGGAGAGAGAGGGGAAGAGGAGAGAGAGGGGAAGAGGAGAGAGAGGAGAGAGAGGGGAAGAGGAGAGAGAAGGGAAGAGGAGAGAGAAGGGAAGAGGAGAGGAGAGAGAGAGAGAGGAGAGAGTGGGGAAGAGGAGAGAGTGGGGAAGAGGAGAGAGAGGGGAAGAGGAGAGAGAGGAGAGAGAGGGGAAGAGGAGAGAGAAGGGAAGAGGAGAGAGAAGGGAAGAGGAGAGGAGAGAGAGAGAGAGGAGAGAGCGGGGAAGAGGAGAGAGAGGGGAAGAGGAGAGAGAGGAGAGAGAGGGGAAGAGGAGAGAGAAGGGAAGAGGAGAGAGAAGGGAAGAGGAGAGGAGAGAGAGAGAGAGGAGAGAGCGGGGAAGAGGAGAGAGAGGGGAAGAGGAGAGAGAGGGGAAGAGGAGAGAGAGGAGAGAGAGGGGAAGAGGAGAGAGAAGGGAAGAGGAGAGAGAAGGGAAGAGGAGAGGAGAGAGAGAGAGAGGAGAGAGCGGGGAAGAGGAGAGAGAGGGGAAGAGGAGGGGGGGGGACATGACAGTACAACACACCTTTGGATATATCTCCCAAAACCTGCCAATTATCAGTCTACAATGCTTCTAGTAATTTCCATTCACTGGCATTCATTGGCAGTCTATAAGCAAAACCAACACCTTAATATTTGCCTCGCTTCCACACTTAGTTTCACATGAAACAGAGCAACATTCAGTCTAGATGCAAGACAACCTAAACATAGCCAAGCCTTCAATTACTCTTGTGCCTCTATATTGTTTGCTTCATTGTCTGCTTGAGATAATTAACAAAATGAAAATAACGGGCAATTTCTCCAATGTAGGTATTAACAGTTCGATATATAGGCCTATGCACGGCTCAAAGATCCAAAAAGTAACACTCGGGCCAGACAATACCCCCCATAAAAATTAATTGAAGCGATCAATGTCTAATGTATATGTGACCTCAACTTCATGCTACGGTATATGTAGGATGGCTGGCTGGCTCCAAGACTTACCTCGATGTTCTTGCAGGCCACATTCTTCACCACGGCTGGGAAGAGGTCTGAGGCATTCTTCCCTCTGGCGATCATCTGGAGATCACAAACATAGTACAGAATGGTCACACACTGGACTGCATTGTCAAAACCGTCAATTTAGCCGTATGTTATTTGATTAGTGAGAAACTATGAACACTCAAATGCATAGCAGGAGACAGTAGCCTGAATCTCAAATGACAGTGTGGGCTTTAAAGATATAATGTCCGTATGGAATGGAGTCAAACATATGGTTTGATATGGTTAAATGTATTCCGTTCTAGACATTACAATGAGCCCGTCCTCCTATAGCTTCTCCCACCAGCCTCCACTGTAGTACATTTTCTGCTGTTCTATCGTGTATGCAATGATGTTGGAGAGAAAAAAAACAGTGTTTGTTGTTTGCAATAACTCTGTTGTTGTGATATCCCAAACTGACATGGCAGTTTTAGCAATTAAGGATTCCAGCTTTAAAGGTAAACCCAGCAATATGACATCATCATACACAGCCTCTTCCTGTTTGAAACATTAAAGGGGAATAACGGCACATTTAGAAAATCTGTCTATGTCCCTAAACCCTTCTGACTCCTAGTTAGACTGTCTGTCAAAGTGCGCACCTCTCTCACTCAGGGAAAGCGAGGTAGAGCTAGAGCATTCTGTACGTAAATCCGAGACACTCCATTTAGTATGATATGTTACGTTTTGTATGGTTTCTATTAATTAGTGGATGACAATCACCCATTTTGTATGATATGTTACGAATTACAATTCGTATTAGCGAGGCTAGGGGTTAGGGGTTAGGGTTAAGGTTAGGGTTAAGTTTAGGAGTTAGGTTAAAGGGTTAAGGTTAGGGTTAGCTAAAAGGGTTAAGGTTAGGTGAAGGATTAAGGTTATGGGGAAGGGTTAGCTAACATGCTAAGTAGTCGCAAAGTAACTAAAAAGTAGTAAGTCGTTGAAAAGTTGCTAATTAGCTAAAATGGTGAAGTTGTCCGTGATGAAATTCGAACTCGCAACGATGTCACAGTTCCCTCAGCCAGAACCCAAAAGCAGACCAGGACAAGGAGAGTTGAACGAAAGTGAGGGTTTATTCGGATACAAACAAAAGGTGCAGAATATTCCAGGGACAGAGCGGGCGGCGTGGATGAGTAGTTGGGGGTGCAGTGCAAGGTCCAGTGATGGCTCGGCAGCCGCCGACCATCAGGCAGAGGTGGGGTGAAGGTTCCGGACGTGTGACTGCAGGTGAAACAAAAACGGAGGTAAGGACACAAAACTCAACAAAGTACAAAACAACAAAAACTCACGCTAGATACTCTAACTGATACGCAGATACACCTACTGTTCATGGCTAACGATCCGGCAGGAACTGGATGTTGGGCCAGAGCCTAAGAAAGGTGCTGATTAGGCCCAGGTGTGCAGATTGCTAATGGGAAGCAGGTGCGGAAACCAGAGCGCTCCCCGGAGCGTTCCCGAACCCTCGGGAAACTGGAGATTACGACCAGGACCCGACTCAGACAGCCGGGATCGTTACAGTACCCCCCCTCCGACGAACGCCACCGGGCGGACTCCCCGGAGCGCCAGGATGGAGGCGGTAAAAGTCCCTGATGAGATCCGCATCTAGGACCTGTCGCCGCGGAATCCAACTCCTCTCTTCAGGACCATACCCCTCCCAGTCCACGAGATACTGGAAACCCCGGCCCCGCCGTCTGGAATCCATAATGCGACGCACCGTGTAGGCAGGACCACCTCCGATCATCCGAGGAGGAGGAGGAGGAGGCGGAGGAGGCAACAGAGGACTGAGGAAGACAGGCTTGAGGCAGGAGACATGAAAGGTGGGATGGACTCTGAGCGTCCTCGGTAGTTTGAGTCGCACTGCCACTGGATTGATCACCTTCTCCACCACAAACGGACCAATAAACTTCGGTAACAACTTCCTAGACTCAGTCCGTAACGGAAGATCCCGTGTGGCCAACCAAACCCTATCTCCGATGGTATAGGTGGGAGCGGGGGTCCGGCGACGATTCGCCTGGAGCTGATACCGGTCCGAACCTCTAAGGAGTGCCTTTCTGGCCCGATGCCAGGTCCGGTGGCAACGACGAATATGGGCCTGAACAGAAGGCACAGAGAGCTCCTTCTCCTGAGAAGGGAACAGGGGAGGTTGGTAGCCATACAGGCACTGGAAGGGAGACATCCCAGTGGCAGATGTAGGGAGAGTATTGTGGGCATACTCAACCCAAGGCAACTGAGAGGCCCAGGAGGTGGGGTTGGAAGAGACCAGACAGCGTAGCGTGGATTCCATCTTCTGGTTGGCTCTCTCCGCCTGACCATTGGATTGGGGGTGAAAACCAGATGTGAGACTGACTGTAGCTCCAATGGCCAAACAGAAGGACTTCCAGACAGCAGAGGTAAACTGAGGGCCACGGTCGGAAACGATATCACTGGGCAAACCGTGGACCCTGAAAACCTCCCTGACCAGGATCTCGGACGTCTCCGAGGCAGAGGGAAGCTTGGCAATAGGCACAAAGTGGGCGAACTTGCTGAACCTGTCCACGATAGTCAGAACGACCGTGTTCCCCTCAGAAGCGGGCAACCCCGTGACGAAGTCCAGGGCCAGATGCGACCATGGACGCCGGGGAATAGGAAGGGGGTGAAGTAGTCCAGAGCTGGGCCGATTGGTACTCTTATTCTGCGCACACACTGGACAGGCAGCAACAAAACCCCGAGTATCCTCGGCCATGGCAGGCCACCAAAACGTCTGCGAAGAAACGCCATAGTCCGAGCCACGCCAGGGTGACAAGCCATCTTACTGGCGTGGGACCATTTGAGAACAGCAGGACGAACCGACTCAGGCACAAACAACCGACCGGGTGGACCGTTACCGGGACCGGGCTGAGTCCGAAGGGCCGCCAGCACCTCCTCCTCAATCCTCCACATAACTGCTCCCACGACGCAGTTCCGGGGGAGAATTGTCTCGGTCTTGGACCCACTCTCCTCCGTCTTGGAGAACATCCGGGACAAGGCGTCCGCCTTGCCGTTCTTAGATCCAGGTCGAACGTCAGGACAAACTTGAATCGTCCGAAAAACAACGCCCACCTGGCCTGACGGGAGTTGAGACGTTTAGCCGATTGCACGTAAGCAAGATTCTTGTGGTCAGTCCAGACAATAAACGGTTGCTCCGCCCCCTCCAACCAGTGGCGCCACTCCTCCAAGGCAAGTTTCACCGCGAGCAGCTCCCGGTTACCCACATCGTAATTCCTCTCCGCAGGCGAAAGGCGACGAGAGTAGTAGGCGCAGGGATGGAGTTTACTGTCCGTGGAGCATCGCTGCGACAGGATGGCGCCAACTCCCACATCAGACGCGCGTCCACTTCAACGACGAACTGACGGGCCGTGTCCGGTTGAGAGAGAATCGGTGCGTTGGTGAATCGCCTCTTCAAATCCAGAAACGCTCGATCCGCCTCCGGATTCCACTTGAAGGTCCTGATGCTGGAAGTCAAGGCAGTTAATGGAGCGGCCACACGGCTGTAATCCCGGATGAATCTGCGGTAGAAATTCGCAAACCCCAAAAATCTCTGGAGCTGCAATCTCGTACCGGGCTGGGCCCATTCCAGAACCGCTCTAACCTTCTCCTGGTCCATCCTAATCTCACCCCTGGAGATGATGTACCCGAGAAAGGATGTCGTGTGGGCGTGAAACTCGCACTTCTCGGCCTTCACGAACAGGCGATTCTCCAATAATCGCTGCAGAACCTGCCGGACATGCTGGACGTGGTCGGAAGGTTCCTTCGAGAAGATCAGAATGTCATCCAGGTAAACAAACACGAAGAGACCGATCATATCTCTCAGGACGTCGTTCACCATACTCTGGAATACCGCTGGAGCATTGGTCAGTCCAAACGGCATCACCTGATACTCGAAGTGCCCCATGGATGAGTAGTTGGGGGTGCAGTGCAAGGTCCAGTGATGGCTCGGCAGCCGCCGACCATCAGGCAGAGGTGGGGTGAAGGTTCCGGACGTGTGACTGCAGGTGAAACAAAAACGGAGGTAAGGACACAAAACTCAACAAAGTACAAAACAACAAAAACTCACGCTAGATACTCTAACTGATACGCAGATACACCTACTGTTCATGGCTAACGATCCGGCAGGAACTGGATGTTGGGCCAGAGCCTAAGAAAGGTGCTGATTAGGCCCAGGTGTGCAGATTGCTAATGGGAAGCAGGTGCGGAAACCAGAGCGCTCCCCGGAGCGTTCCCGAACCCTCGGGAAACTGGAGATTACGACCAGGACCCGACTCAGACAGCCGGGATCGTTACAAACGAGTTGCTAGACGTTCACATTATACTCCAATTTATCCACCCCGACCAACCACCCTCCTTTTGTTTTTGCCTTAAGTAATCATCTGTCTTATGTAACCATACCAAACGTAACATATCCCACTAAATGGAGTTTCTCAGAATTACGTACAGAATATTACTAAATGCTCTGAGACCAGGTCGTCACAGGGTTAATACAGCCCCCCACACACTGCAGCACTAGATATATCTTTGCATAACGCAAATCTACGAAAAATATAAACGTTCTGTCACAGCAAAAATACTAAATTGGGAAGGTCCAATCGATTGTGAGATATGGCATATACATTTTAAGTGATACATTTGGGTCACGGGTTCACAATTTGACCTTTTCTGAGATCTCTGCCCATCAAGTGGCGCAGTGGTCTAAGGCACTGCATCGCAGTGCTAGCTGTGCCACTAGAGATCCTGGTTCGAATCCAGGCTCTGTCGTAGCCGGCCGCGACCGGGAGACCCATGGGGCGGCGCACAATTGGCCCAGCGTCGTCTAGGGTAGGGGAGGGAATGGCCGGCAGGGATGTAGCTCAGTTGGTAGAGCATGGCGTTTGCAACGCCAGGGTTGTGGGTTCGATTCCCACAGGGGGTATGAAAAATAAAAAAATAAGAAATCAAGGAGGAAAAAGCAACCAGTTTATGCAACAAGACACACAGGAGGGGGCTGCTAATAAAACACATCGCACCGGCAGTTTTCAGAATCGCCTACATCAGAAATTAGCACATCACCCAACCCAACACAACACGCCTTTTAGCCTACTATATTGTCAGAAGCATCATCAGACCTCGGTAGTAGCCTATTTCATCTCTCTTTCAATGCTCTGGAAACCAAGCAGAAAATCCTGTGCTCTAAAGATGGCATCATAGCCACACAAATACATTAGAAGATAATTGTTGATTTGATATATACAGTATTTTGAAACACTGTGCTCACAACATTTATCTCCTAAATGATGTCGCTGTGGAACCCCGCGATCCAAATGTATTAAATAAAATGTATATGCCATATCTCACAAACGATTGGACTTCCCCAATTTAGTATTTTAGTTGTGACAGAACGTTTATATTTGTAATAGATTTGCGTTATTCCAGAAAGTTCTATCTAGCACTGCAGTGAATGGCGGGGCTGTATAACCCTGTGACGTAGCTCTCGATCTAGCTCTACCTCGCTCTCCCTGAGTGAAAGAGGTGCACACTTTGACAGACAGTCTAACAATGAGTCAGAGGTTTCAGAACAAAGACACATTTTCGAAATTTGCCGTTATTCCCCTTTAAGCCCACATTGGGAAGAGCCAATTAGTAGTATTCTTACTAGATATGAAGTTTGTAATTGTTGATGTCAGCATAAAAATATAATGAAATAAACAATGTTTAAATTGTTACAGTTTACTCTCTGTTAGTCAGCACCTCAACAAACATTCTTGGCTGTGCATCAGCTCATGCTTTTTATTGTTGATGTCTGTAATAGGAAGTTGCCCTGTTTCTCAATACTTTGTTATATACCCTTTGTTGGCAATGACACAGGCCAAACGTTTTCTGTAAGTCTTCACAAGGTTTTTACACACTGTTGCTGGTATTTTGGCCCATTCCTCCATGCAGATCTCCTCTAGAGCAGTGATGTTTTGGGGCTGTCGCTGGGCAACACGGACTTTCAACTCCCTCCAAAGATTTTCTATGGGGTTGAGATCTGGAGACTGGCTAGGCCACTCCAGGACCTTGAAATGCTTCTTACGAAGCCACTCCTTTGTTGCCCGGGCAGTGTGTTTGGGATCATTGTCATGCTGAAAGACCCAGCCACGTTTCATCTTCAATGCCCTTGCTGATGGAAGGAGGTTTTCACTTAAAATCTCACGATACATGGCCCCATTCATTCTTTCCTTTACACGGATCAGTCGTCCTGGTCCCTTTGCAGAAAAACAGCCCCAAAGCATGATGTTTCCACCCCCATGCTTCACAGTAGGTATGGTGTTCTTTGGATGCAACTTAGCATTCTTTGTCCTCCAAACACGACGAGTTGAGTTTTTACCAAAAAGTTCTATTTTGGTTTCATCTGACCATATGACAGTCTCCCAATCCTCTTCTGGATCATCCAAATGCACTCTAGCAAACTTTAGACGGGCCTGGACATGTACTGGCTTAAGCAGGGGGACACGTCTGGCACTGCAGGATTTGAGTCCCTGGCGGCGTAGTGTGTTACTGATGGTAGGCTTTGTTACTTTGGTCCCAGCTCTCTGCAGGTCATTCACTAGGTCCCCCCGTGTGGTTCTGGGATTTTTGGTCACCGTTCTTGTGATCATTTTGACCCCACGGGGTGAGATCTAGCGTGGAGCCCCAGATCGAGGGAGATTATCAGTGGTCTTGTATGTCTTCCATTTCCTAATAATTGCTCCCACAGTTGATTTCTTCAAACCAAGATGCTTACCTATTGCAGATTCAGTCTTCCCAGCCTGGTGCAGGTCTACAATTTTGTTTCTGGTGTCCTTTGACAGCTCTTTGGTCTTGGCCATAGTGGAGTTTGGAGTGTGACTGTTTGAGGTTGTGGACAGGTGTCTTTTATACTGATAACAAGTTCAAACAGGTGCCATTAATACAGGTAACGAGTGGAGGACAGAGGAGCCTCTTAAAGAAGAAGTTACAGGTCTGTGAGAGCCAGAAATCTTGCTTGTTTGTAGGTGACCAAATACTTATTTTCCACCATAATTTGCAAATAAATTCATAAAAAATCCTACAATGTGATTTTCTGGAAAGAAAATTCTCAATTTGTCTGTCATAGTTGACGTGTACCTATGATGAAAATTACAGGCCTCTCTCATCTTTTTAAGTGGGAGAACTTGCACAATTGGTGGCTGACTAAATACTTTTTTCCCCCACTGTATTTGGAGTTATTTTCATTAAATAAACACACCCAGTGGTTTATTAGACATACAGTGATGATAAAAAATAAAATAAAATAAAGACTGCATGGGGGTTTTAAAAGATGTTAACCAATTCTCCTATACTGTCATCAAAGTAGAACATGAAACCTTATCCTTTGCGTAACAGTACTGGTGGCGGCAACCTGCATTCGCAGTTGATCAGACTTATATTTGGCCACAAACTTACTCGGCCTAGCAACATTTTTCCCTCCACCTCTCTAACGCTTCTCGGATATAAATTATGCAGTGATGGCTGCTCTGCTTCAGTAGTAAGAAACTGACACCGATAATGAATATTCTCTCGCTTTCTCTTACAGCTGTCGTCTTTAATGGGACGCCTGGGTTCAGTCTTAGGAATGGCAGATATTCAACTTCAATCCCTCAGGCTATTCTTGTTATGAGGAGTACGCCCTCTTCGATTGCAAGCACATTTTCGACAGTAGCAGAAAATGTACTCCAGAAAATAAACTGTTCTGCCTTTACAATTACATAATTAATATCATGAATATTTTAAAGCTACCGTATTCATAATAGATGTCGATTGGAAAATGCAAAGGGTGCCACTGACGTATGGGCTAATTGGGACAGTCGGGAGGGTAACTCAGACAACGAGTTAGAAGACTAACACCTACTGATGGTTGTTGAAGCTAGGACTAAGACCATTTATCAACCACTAGAAGGATATAAGATATACAGTGGGGAGAACAAGTATTTGATACACTGCCGATTTTGCAGGTTTTCCTACTTACAAAGCATGTAGAGGTCTGTAATTTTTATCATAGGTACACTTCAACTGTGAGAGACGGAATCTAAAACAAAAATCCAGAAAATCACATTGTATTATTTTTAAGTAATTAATTTGCATTTTATTGCATGACATAAGTATTTGATCACCTACCAACCAGTAAGAATTCTGTCTCTCACAGACCTGTTAGTTTTTCTTTAAGAAGCCCTCCTGTTCTCCACTCATTACCTGTATTAACTGCACCTGTTTGAACTCGTTACCTGTATAAAAGACACCTGTCCACACACTCAATCAAACAGACTCCAATCTCTCCACAATGGCCAAGACCAGAGCGCTGTGTAAGGACATCAGGGTTAAAATTGTAGACCTGCACAAGGCTGGGATGGGCTACAGGACAATAGGCAAGCAGCTTGGTGAGAAGGCAACAACTGTTGGCGCAATTATTAGAAAATGGAAGAAGTTCAAGATGACGGTCAATCACCCTCGGTCTGGGGCTCCATGCAAGATCTCACCTCGTGGGGCATCAATGATCATGAGGAAGGTGAGGGATCAGCCCAGAACTACACGGCAGGACCTGGTCAATGACCTGAAGAGAGCTGGGACCACAGTCTCAAAGAAAACCATTAGTAACACACTACGCCGTCATGGATTAAAATCCTGCAGCGCACGCAAGGTTCCCCTGCTCAAGCCAGCGCATGTCCAGGCCCGTCTGAAGTTTGCCAAATGACCATCTGGATGATCCAGAGGAGGAATGGGAGAAGGTCATGTGGTCTGATGAGACAAAAATAGAGCTTTTTGGTCTAAACTCCACTCGCCGTGTTTGGAGGAAGAAGAAGGATGAGTATAACCCCAAGAACACCATCCCAACTGTGAAGCATGGAGGTGGAAACATCATTCTTTGGGGATGCTTTTCTGCAAAGGGGACAGGACGACTGCACCGTATTGAGGGGAGGATGGATGGGGCCATGTATCGCGAGATCTTGGCCAACAACCTCCTTCCCACAGCAAGAGCATTGAAGATGGGTCGTGGCTGGGTCTTGCAGCATAACAACGACCCGAAACACACAGCCAGGGCAACTAAGGAGTGGCTCCGTAAGAAGCATCTCAAGGTCCTGGAGTGGCATAGCCAGTCTCCAGACCTGAACCCAATAGAAAATCTTTGGAGGGAGCTGAAAGTCCGTAATGCCCAGCGACAGCCCCGAAACCTGAAGGATCTGGAGAAGGTCTGTATGGAGGAGTGGGCCAAAATCCCTGCTGCAGTGTGTGCAAACCTGGTCAAGACCTACAGGAAACGTATGATCTCTGTAATTGCAAACAATGGTTTCTGTACCAAATATTAAGTTCTGCTTTTCTGATGTATCAAATACTTATGTCATGCAATAAAATGCAAATGAATTACTTAAAAATCATACAATGTGATTTTCTGGATTTTTGTTTTAGATTCCGTCTCTCACCGTTGAAGTGTACCTATGATAAAAATTACAGACCTCTACATGCTTTGTAAGTAGGAAAACATGCAAAATCGGCAGTGTATCAAATACTTGTTCTCCCCACTGTATATAAATTCCAGTCGTACTTTATCAAAGGCCTTTTCAAAGTCAGCTATGAATACCAGTCCTGGTCTCCCATATTTTTCATAGTGTTCTGTTGTCCATGTAAAAAACCTGTCCGATTAGTATGAATAATATCTGGCAATAACTTTTTTATTCTATGCACTATACATTTTGCTATAATTTTTGTGTCACAACACTGAAGTGTAAGGGGCCTTTTTTTAATGGATTGGATCTTTATATTTACCACCTGCGTCCTGTTTCAGTAATAGTGAAATCAGACCTTCTTGCTGAGTATCTGATAGTCGACCATTTTTGTAGGAGTGGTTAAAACATGCTAATAACTGACCTCTGAGTACATGAAAAAAGGTTTGGTATACCTCAACTGGTATGCCATTTGGTGATATCTTTGTAAGTATTTTTTTGTAAATTCTTCCTTGGTCTGGGTGATATCAGTTCAGTATTTTATCAGAATATTTCCCTTACACTGTGCTTATGTTATTTTGAGGAAGGTTACAGAGACTACTTTGTATTCTTGTTTATCACTATCACTATATATAAAACTATTTGACCTGATCTGTGTAATTGGACTGACTTGTTTGGTACTGTATTTACACCAGGGTAGTCCATCCGTCTTTCTGGATATCCACCCACCTGTAGGTCTGCTAATTTGAAGTGTAAACCATCAAAAGCATAGATATCCAGGAAAAGAGAACAGTTTAGTAAATCATTCTAAAACCATTCCAAAAGTACAATAATAATGACTATATGCTAAATAAAAAATGCACAAGTATTGTTTCTCACACAAGTTTATTGTTGCCCACACAAACTTCCATTATTTATATGATTTATATGTTTGGTTGTAGGCCCACCTCTTTCAACACCAATTCTGAGTCCTCTGTAGGTTTTCACACTTCCCGGGAACCACCAAGTCTGACAACAGGGACAGCTCTGGTCCTTCGCAGCTCAAAGTGTGCTTACTGCACCCTGTATTGCATGGCGACGTCGCCTCGAAGTTGTAGCAGCTCAGCCGTTGTTGGTGGTGGCACTTCAGGGAATCTTGGGTCATCTGATCTCAGGATCATTCTCCTTGGTAGCCTCAATTGAGAGCCCAGTCTTCTCAACACTGCTCTCTGATGTTCTGGAATGTCGGTGTAGTCCTTTGCAGTTTTCAATGCGTAGAGCCTTAGACACTCACACCTAATTAAACGAATTGCATTCTAAATTGAAAATCATGATTAGTTGATTATTGGAGTCATGTTAGCTGGAGCTGGGGTAAAAGTGTGTCACCAATCAAGCCCCCGAGTACTGGAGTTGACCATCCCTGACCTAGATCAGAGATAAAACTAGCTAGTTTTAGAATGTGTTGTACAACAGCTGACTAAAGACGGGGCCTTCAGATCAAGAACACGAGATGTGCAGTTGAGAATATTTCCATGGTAACGGTGTCGCTGTGATGAAACTTTGAAACAAAAACTTGTCAGAAATGTCAGCAAGCCAGGCTAGCTATGTACAGCAAAATAGCTAGCGAGCTCTCTGCTTGGCTAGCTAGCTAGCTAGCTGCTTAGCTGAACACAGAATGTTAGCGCACCGTTCTTTGAATGGCTAAATGGATCCGTCTCGTTTGGCTAAAGTTGACATGTTGAACATTGAATACTCCAGCCAACGACATGAGACATTCTAAAACTAGAACGTTCAGATCAAACAAACCATTGCGTCGTGTTTCATCTTATGTATCTGAATTGGGCTTTGTGGCTATTCCGTGCCAGTACACTTGTGTGAACTGAAGTAGCTAGCTAGTCAATATCAGCGTGGTTTTCAGACCACAGACATCAGAAATGTAACACAAGGACAAGTAACGTTATACACATAAGGTAGCTAATTACGACTAGCCAATGTCGCAGTGTGCTGACAAGCTATTAGCTGACGTAAGCTAGCTAGCTAATATGAACTATTGGACGTGTGGCTTGAAAACAATCAAAACAAGTAATCCAAAATATTACTGGCATACATATTTACAACTAAATAGTAAGATAGTAAGATACATTATCTAGCTAGCTATGACTTACCTTTTCAGCAGAAAAAAAATCACATTCTGGGTCGGTTTTGAATTCCTTCAACTCCCTTAGTTCTCTTTTTGACTGTCTGCTCTCCAGATGTCTCTGTTTCTTTGGCTTAGATGGAGGAGTAGTTGCTGCTGGGTTCTTCTCAGGCAGGCTAGGGGCTCACCATTGTTACCGTTGCATCACATTGGATGACCACTAGCGACTTATTGGAGGTTTTAAACATAAAACAATACAAAAAGTTACATATTGCAGCATTAAGTATTGTTTTTGCGTCTTTTACTTTCGGTTTTGTACACAAGCTTCAAACAGCTGAAAGTACAACATTTTTGGTTATGGAAAATATATTTTACAGCAGTTTAGATGGTACAATAATTCTCTACACAATGATTGCCTGTTTTGTCACATAAACTGAAATTAGGCGAACTACTAGAATTCTAGCTACCAGGAAATGGCGGAGCGATTTCTGCATATTGCACCTTTAATATGAAGCTCACTTCAATAGCTTCCCGTCATACAAGGGAGGCTGGACAGGGAAGTCCACAAAGTAAGATGGGCTTTTGTTACTGTTTATCAGCAGAGTGAACAATTCATGAATCCGTGGTTCAGTGGATGATCCTCAATCAATTATTCCATATGTGATTCTTGAAATTGAGAGACTGATACACTTTGATATACTATATTTTAAAGGATTCAAGATATACACTAGTCCAAACAAGTTTAACCTGGAACTGTTAAAATGTGCAGCAGTCTTTTGATGATGAGCAGCAAGTATCTCTGATGAAATAATTTAATCAACTTTGTTCTCATATTCAGTCTGCTTATCATAATGTACTGCATCTGATTATTGCAAATGTCAATGTAAATTAGGGCTGTTACTAAACATAAGGCGTGTGTGTGTATAACTGTTTGTTTCCTGCAGCGTGTTTATGCAGATGTGTGTATCTGTGTGAATGTGTGTGAATATTCGCATAGGTATATGGTAGTGGACTTGTTTGTGAGAGTGGATGCTTCTGTGTGTGTATGTCTGTGTCTGGAGCAGCATAGTACACTGACAATGACCATTTCTGATCCTAATTAGCTGTGTGTGTTTGTGTGTGTGGTGCGGATGTCACCTAACAGCTGAGGCACGTATGTGTTTGGGATCTGCTGTTTTGATACTACTCGCATCATTAGATATGTACAGTGCCTTCAGAAAGTATTCGTACTCCTTGGCTTATTCCACATTTTGTTGTTGTTACAGCCTGAATTCTAAATGGATTAAATATGTTTTGTTTCTCAGCCATCTACACACAATTCCCCCTAAATGACAAAGTGAAAACATGTTTTTAGATTTTTTTGCAAATTTATTGAAAATGAAATACAGAAATATCTAATTTACATAAGTATTCACACCCCTGAGTCAATACTTTGTAGAAGCACAATTGGCGGCGATTACAGCTTTGACTCGTTTTGGGTATGTCTGTATCAGCTTTGGGAGAGTAAAATGTTTGTCTCATCAGACCATATCATCTTTTGTCTTATGATCTCAGAGTCTTTCACGTGCCTTTTTGCAAACTCCAGGCAGGCTGTCATGTGCCTTTTTCTCAGGAGTGGCTTCTGTCTGGCCACTCTCCCATAAAGCCCAGATTGGTGAAGTGCTGTAGAGACTGCTGTCCTCCTGGCAGGTTCTCCCATCTCAGCCAAGGAACACTGTAGTTCTGTCAGAGTGGTCATTGGGTTCTTGGTCACCTCCCTGACCAAGGTCATTCTTAGCCGGTTGCGCAGATCCTGGGTAGTTCCATATTTTTTCCATTTCCCAATGATGGAGACCACTGTGCTCTTGGAAACTTTCAACACTCTAGAAATTGTTTTATACCCTTCCCCAAATATATGCCTCATCACAATTCTATCTCAGAGCTCTACGGACAGTTGCTTGGACTTCATGTTATAGTTTCTGCTCTGACTTGCACTGTCAACGGTGGGACTTTATACACAGAGTGTACAAAACGTTAAGAACACATGCTCTTTCCATGACATAGACTGACCAGGTGAATCCAGGTGAAAGCTATGATCTCTTATTGATGTCACTTGTTAAATCCACTTGAAATCAGTGTAGGTAAAGGAGAGGAGACAGGTTAAAGAAGGATTTTTAAGCTTTGAGACAATTGAGACATGGATTGTGTATGTGTGCAATTCACAAAATATTTAAGTGCCTTTGAACAGGGTTTCGTAGTAAGTGCCAGACACACTGGTTTGTGTCAAGCACTGCAACGCTGCTGGGTTTTTCACGCTCAACAGTTTTCTGTGCGTATCAAGAATGGTCCGCCACCCAAAGGATATCCAGTCAACTTGACACAACTGTAGGCAGCATTGGAGTCAACATGGGCCAGCAACTCAATATTAGGAAGCTGTTCTTAATGTTTTGTACACTCAGTGTACAGCCAGGTGTGTTTCTTTCTAAATCATGTCCAAACAATTGAATTGGCCACAGGTGAACTCCAATACAGTTGTAGTACATCAAGGATGATCAAAGGAAATTGGATGCAACTGAGCTCAATTTGGAGTGTCATAGCAAAGGGTTGTAAATACTTATGTTAACGAGATATTTCTGTATTTAATTTTCAATAAATTTGCAAAAATTCTAAACACGTTTTCACTTTGTCATTATGGGGTATTGTGTGTTGATGGTTGAGAACCATTTTTTGACGCCTGCTACATAAAAGAGACAGAAGAATGCGCAATTGAGAGATATAGAGAGCAGTTGCTTTGTGAGGTATTTCTACCTGAAAATACATGATCTAAGCAATTGATAGTTGGTATTCAGAAGTCATAAAAGTATGCCTTAGTTACTTTGAAGAACTACTAAAATAGCGATTTTGTCAGAGCGCATAAGCAGCAGCTCTATTAAGATGAGATGATGACTTGGAGTGAAATAATAAAGTCATCAAATAAAACAAATATATACACAACAACTGAAATAAGTTATCACGGTTTTCGATTTCTAAACATGAAATGCACTATGCATTATCTGGGTTGAATGCTGTAACAACAGAATAAAACAATTTTTTAAAAGTCCCATGATGGTAGTGACTGTCCATTACTGCTTATCACATCATTTATTCACATTACTTTACTTTAATACAATATTTAAGTTGTTGTGTATTTGATTACTTTATTATTTAATCCCAAATCATAATATCATCTCTATAGAGCTGCATGCTGCCTATGCTGTCTGACAAAATCACTATTTTAGTTGTTTTTCAAAGTAAATAAGGCATCCTTTAATGACGGCTCAATACCAACTATCAATCACTTAGATCATGTATTTTCAGGTAGAGATAACTCGCGAAGAAACTGCTATCCCTCTCGATGGTGCATCCTTCTGTCTTTTCTTGTAGCAGGCGTAAAATAGGCGTGACATGGATTATGGTCATTGTAATGGTCATTAATTACTACGTTTGCTGCGCTAAACTATGTAGAATATTGGCCTGTAAGGAAATTACAATTCCCTACTACATCGCACACTTTGGCCTTGATCTGATTTATCTCTAGAGAAACTCTGCTATGTGTGCATTGAGCTCACAGAAAAAAAACAGGTCAATTAGTTTAAAAAACAAAAATGGTTAATTGCTCAGCACTAGCCAGCAGAGACCTCACATGAGTATCTGTACAGTTTTTCCGTTGGCAATCCTCCACTGACCAAACCACCCCAAGCCAGTTTCTCTAGAAGACACGTCATAGCACTGAGAAATAGCATTACTGTAGCAGCCCCTGAATGTCCCTCACACCCACCTCTCTACCAAATGAACGTCTATCAAAATGAGCCAGACTACAACAGGTTGCGAGGGAAGCAGACATAGGTTCAAATACTATTTGAAATCGTTCAAATACTTTGTGATTGCTTTACCCAGCCTGGAGTGCCAAATGGGCGGGGTTTGGACTTTTGCAGCTATTCTATTGGTTCCATTGTACCAGGCAAACTCAATCAAGCCCAGTTCAAGTATTTGAAATCATTTTAAATAGTATTTGAACCCAGGTTTGGAGGGAAGTAAACAGAATTTTAAAAAATGGCTAATTGAAACGATTCCCTGGGAGACCGGGCTCTCCGTCATTTAAATAGCTATGATATCTCTGCACAAGCCCAGGTTCTCCTGACTAGTTTCCAAGGCAACATAGAATGTAATAAAGTGAAGGGAAGTGATTTCCTGCCTCCGTCGTGTCTTTGTTGCAGCTGCATGCAGAGAAGCAGGCATGGAGTGTCTAACTAGGTGTGACACCACATTCTTAAGAGATCATTCCCCCAGGTACATTCCTTTGAGGAAGACTGTCGTTCAAATTCACCTATCAATCAAATCTCTTGACGTCATCTTTTGGGAGGCTGCTGGTTTCAGATCCCAGGTAGTGGTACCATCTCCTGCCATTGTGCCCTTGAGCAACATACTTGTCAACAAAAAAGTTACTTCAGGGGCACTGCACTGTGGACCCTGACCCTGGGTTGCTCCCGAAATGTGGGCTGTCTGTTGGGGACAAAGCAGAATTTCCATCTCTGCAGATGGACTAATGATTGCTGACTTAAAGCAACATGATCAAAAGAGTCATCAAAAGTCCATTAAATAACAGGACAGAGAGCACATCTGGCAAAGTAAACAGCCAAATACACAGCCAAATGGAGGGCAAAACAGCCCTAGTCAAGTGTGGATGCTAAGACTGAAAAGACCACTCTTTCAACGTAGCACCCGCCTGCCATTGTCAGGAAAGCTCTTCTTTAGGTCTTTATCAATAAAACGTCACAATAAAGGTGCAGAGCGTTCGATTTGCCTTCTGGGCGGCAAGGAGACCCACAGCTCCCCTAAAACCATTGCCAACTGCGTGCCGTTTTCAAGGGATTGTTAAATAAATGTTAACTATTTGCTTGTAATATCATCACCTCTTGAAGAGCATAGTCAGAACTACACATTTCCGATTATTCCATGCAAAACAATTGCACACATTTAGCTCAATCATCAGAGTTATGGGCCTACAGCAAGTAGACCTAACTGCGTGCTTTTTATGATCAGTAAACATACATTGATCATGTAATTTCAGATAAGTGAGGGTAGCCTTACGATATCTCCCAATATTGGCCACCATTAATTGGATATTTGAGTGATATAAAATAGAAGTGAACTATACCTGACAAGTATGAGTGGTTTAGGTTAATTTCCCACCCTTCGTGGGGTCTGCCTGTCAAGCAGCAGAAGGGCGCATTTGCCGGCGATGTACTGTTAGCTGATAATGTTTACTTTGAAAGCTACCGGTAGAAACTTTGTACAGTTGGCTAGACATAATGGTTGGTAAGTAGGTCTAATGTACTTTTTTTCTCCAACCAATGTAGGATTACCTAGCTAAATTAGCTAACATTATCCCATTTTCAACATTGTTTTAAAATCATGTTTAATCACAATTGCTGCTGATAGACATGATAGACTACATTGATTGATGGACCATGTCAAATTGTTTAGCTAGTATGGTATCTGAAGATTATGCCTTTGTTAAATGTTTTTCATGAAGAAATAGAATGTTGTTTATGGTAGTATCAAGGGGGAATGTTTTAGGTGTAATACCACATATCACAGACAGGGGGTGGGTTGTAGACAGGGGAGACTGGTGATTGGCCAGAAGAGGGGGCATCAGTGTTTATAAATAGGGGTTAAACGATGAGACGTCAGAGCAGACATTAGAATTGGAGGACACTGCTCTCCGGACCACGCGTGTCTGTAAACTCATGCTGAAGCTTGTGATCTGAATAAACCTTATGATCAATGTTCAGTATGAGCAGACTCCTTTTGTTGACAGCAATAATGACCACCATTCATCATATACGACAGAATGGCGAGCTTGCCAGGAGGGATGATGCAATCCTTCTTTGCTGCATTTGGAGTCATCAAGCTAACTCAGGCTGACTTTGGTCTGGAGTCATGACCCGACTAGACACAGCTAAGTTGTTGGTTTTGTTACTGCTTATGTACACTGGAGGAATGTACCCTTACGACCGTGTTTCGGGTGGCGTTATGGCTGTTAACTGGGAGTCTGAACGAAAATAGTCTAAATTTGGTTGATGTGTAAACGCTGTTTACAACAATGGATTGTACAAATGGATTGGTAGAGAATAATGTTGGGAGGATATCTGCATAGTTAGGGCACCGTGGATCTGGAAAAGACCTCATGGCGAGGCGACTCACAGGAGTGGGCCAGAAATCCAGGTCTTAGTTAGACTGAGTCAGGTTGATTCCTTAAGCGGGAATTATGAAGTGAATGGTTGTAGCTACGTTATACTCCTCCTCTGGCCGACGGGAAATTGGTTGGGGGTAACCGCTTGATATGAGATTCATCTTTCAAGGCAACAAAAAGTTAGAAGGAGATATTATTGATAATCATGGACAATGATTGGGCTACACGGTGCAGGATATTGATTTGTGTAGTATATCGCAGTTAGCTAGAGGCTACAGCTTATTCTTCATTGTTTTGGGCCACGTGGTACATCGTTGCTCAGGCTAATCTTTGTAAGGCTAAAGTGGGAATCATGCTATAGTGTATCTTAGGCTAAGCTAAATGCTAATGCTACAGGCTAATTGTGTTGTGTGCTACATGCTAACGTATCCTTAGAGATTCCGTTGCGACGGGTGAAAGTCTCTTAAACTTGTTTATGTGTTTGTAAGTCAGGTTATATGTTTTGTGAGCGCGGTTAAATGTTGTTTGACTATAAGGGGGAAATGGGGAATTACAGCTGGACTGGTATTCTGTTTGGAGAGAGAGAGTAGAGAATCTTCCTTTCACGGTGAAATTGTATTGAGGAATGATATTTGCGCATGCGTTTAATTTTGCGACACTACACTACAGAAAGGGGGAGTTTATGACACGAGATTAGGACACGTTTTGGTTTACGGCACTAAATCTACGACATGCGGTCGAAGAAACAAAATGGGGGCGTAAGGTCCTATGTTGGGGGTTTCTTTGCAGGGGTTTAATAGCTATCGAGGAGGAAAGTTGGACATGAATCTTTTAAAATCGTTAAAGTAACTGTTATTTGAACGTTAAACTATTTGGCAAGATGTAGTAAAGTTATAAATCAAATATATGTTGACGGAGTATAATTAATTAAATTAAAAGACGATTAAAATTAAATGAAATGTTTTGGAGCGATCTATGAGGTTAAAATGATATTTGCGCATGCGTGGAATTCTGTAAAAACAACACATTGGTTAAACTGCAGGGGGAGACAGAGGAACACAGACGACGGAACAAATAGGCACAAGGAGATTTTAACACGATGATTCTAGTTTAAACGGTGGTGGGTTAAGATGAAACTTGTTTGGGTACCTATTGAATTTATAAATTAAATATATGGTAACGGATTATAATAGAGGGAATTAGATAATTAAATGACGGATTAAAATCAAGGTTTTTGGGCGATTTATAATTAGTCCTGAGTTAAAGTCTTAGAGCGAATGTAGAACGAATGAATATTGAACGGTTGGAAATACTCAGTGATTGCATTAACTACTAAAGTCTTTTTCTGTGTATGTTCTTCTGTCATATGAGAGGAGCAATAGGACTAGACGACAGACGAGAGCAGAGGAGAGAGAGAGAGGACGTGCACGTCACGACACGTGGCAGAGGATCAAGTCAAAAAGGTTTTGGTACTGATTATGGTTACAAAATCTTTCCCTAACAGGATATGTGATGTTATGACCATTTCGCATAAGCTTGGCAAACTGATTAATTAAAAATTGCATTTTGGAGGCTATGTGCATCACGGGGGTTTAATTACAGTTGGGTTGGGAATCAAGGACTGACATTATTCTTTAAATTTAAGATAATTAGGTGCTTATAGTGCAAGGGCCTATAGAGCAAGGGGGTTTATGGGGATTGTAGTATTGAAGGGTTAGAGGCTTTGTTTTTGGGATTGCTTTGAAGTTGACTAATTTACTTGCATTTGATGGGTTGTGGTAATATACTCAACACTAATTGATAAGTTGGTGACATAGGATATAGGAATAAAATTGGGTTTAATTATTCAGGATTTATTTGGAGTTGTTTAGGGTTATATTAATAATTTAAGGGGGTAAGCCTTAGGCTATACAGTCTAGAATAACATAGTTCACAATAGAGGAATATAAAAGGCTTGATATAGGGGAAAATTGATTAAAATAGTCATTTTTTTATCTAAGTAGGGTTAGAGAGTAGTGTTAGAAAGACAAATGGCAGATGTTAGTACACCTTTCTCACATACGGATTCAGCAGAAAGACACCCACCTTACGAGAAGGAAGCTTTCAGTGATCATCTAGCAGGGTGATTATGGCATCAGAGATGAAGACGAATACGAGCAGAAACGACGATGAAGATGAATTCAAAACTCCAGAAGGAAGGAAAACCGGGATGTCTGGGAACTTAAGGAGATGAAGATGAGAGTGATTGATGAGAGGCCATGGGTGGAGGTGACTCTGTGATCAGAAGGAAGTGGCAAGAGAGGAAAGAAGGATACTGGAGACTTGATCTCTGATGAAAGTTGAACGAAGAAGGAGACAAGAGATTTGAGTTCTGATGAAGAAAGTGATGAAGATTTGGAGATTAAAGGTGTTGTATGTTCAAGAGGATTTTATCCTACAATGACTGGCAAAGAAGAAATAGGAGATATAGACCGAGGCGTATCAGGCCTGGAGGAAGAGACGACTTTGGGAGAGGTAAGGGAGCTAGAGGAACAGCTCGAGACGCTGAAGATACAGAAGAGACAAGGAGAAAACCTGCGGAGAACATTTTTAATCCCAAGAATTGGAGGAGAAGAAGAATACATTGAGGCAAAGATGCTGAAGAAAAGTAAGAAGATGATGGAAGATGATATTTTGAGGACAGAACTTAGAACTAAGATTGAAGAATACTGATATGTCAACGACGAGAAGGAACAGGACCAAAAAAAAAAAAACTGCTGAGAGAATCCCAAGAACAGGAGAAAACAACAGAGGAAGATGAAGGAGCAAGTGAAGATCACCTGTTCTAGAGAAGATCCGGAAGGGGGGTGCATTGCTGAGAGCCTCGATTAGAGGAGAAGAGAAAATAGCTAACAGTTGAAACAACCGACCATTAGAAGTGATAGTGAATAGGGGAAAAACTTATCTGGGTTCAGTCTAAAGAGGTTAAACATATCACTCTGTAAAATAAACTAATTAGGTTAGGATAGGGATTTGAGGTAGTAAAACAGTTTAAATACTCTTAGGGAATCAATTGAGCTCTGTTATAGAAGTCAAATAGGAATTAAAAGAGACAATATACCAATGACATTGTGGGAAGAGATGCATGGTGGAAATTGAAGTATTCAATCAGAGGCACAATAGACGACTGTCTGGTAGACTATTTTAAGAAGTAGGGTTTTTGGGGAATCATTTGCTTAAAAGATAAATATCATAGGAAGGATGATAATGTATTAGATTGGGTGTTAGACAATCTGTCTGGGAAAAACTTAATAGGGGTGACTGTTATTTTGGGTTACATTCTTACACTAAGAGATTTGAGGTTAGGCTAAAAGGTGTTTAGTCGGTTTTGCCAAGTATGTGTAAAGGAGTCAGGAGCAGGTGGGGAATTCCCAATCACGTATTCTAAAAATTGGTGGGGAAGGAATTTTGTCAATACATCAGTGGGAAAAGGTTTTAAATGTTATGAGAGAAAAGATTAGATTAAAATAAGTTAGGAGAACTAGGGGTGAAGGAACTCTGAGACAGTAAGCTAAGTTTGAAGTTAGTAGTAAGAGAGAGAACAATGGTGAATGACACTTTAGAATAGGAAGATCAAGGTAATTGTGGGTACCTTTTCTTATAATCAAAAGGTTTAAAGTTTAGAGGTAGAACTGAAAGGGGGAAAAAGTGACACTAGTGGTGATTGATGGAAGTACAAGGAAAGAGTTCAGAGCTTAGGGGAAAACTAGGGATGAGGTAGTAACAATAATGACATCAACACGTGAGTCTATTAAAACAACAGGTAGAAGTAATTTAACTCTTTCAACATTGATAGTTATTAAAGCCATAAATATAGCGCATTTGATTAAGGGTCCAGCATCAATTATAGGGGGAAAATACTGTTATGAGGGTTAGGAGAATAATAATTATAATATGCCATTTAGGATGATGACGTTTCTTTCACAAAGAGAGAGAGAGAGAGATAATTAGGAAGGATAAGTATTGTTAGCAGGATCAGAAGTAGGAGCTGTTGCACCTACTCAAATAAGGGATTATTTTGCGTAAGGTTACAGATAAAGATCAGGGAGAATATGTGTACTTATCCAGTGAAAGCATAGAAATTTGTTCCAGTTAAGAATTATTGGTTAAAGGGCTATGTAATTTGTAAGGTGATGCTTATAATGGAAGATTTGAAGTCTGTAAAACTTTCCACAGTCACAGAGGGAGTTAAGGATAAGTTTATTACAGTAGTCACTCCAACAGGGAATAATCGAATAGGATGTTGGTAGTTTCCCACTAGAGGGAATTAAGGGTTTTAATTCATCAACTAAATCAACAACGTTAATGGTAACTTTGGGAAGGGATTAATGATACGATGGTAATAGCAAATGTAGGAAGGATGACAACAACTTTTCTGAAATTAAAGGAGGCAGCAAGAGAGACTCAGGGGTTTAGGTTACTACGAATAGGGTTAAAAAAGTAGAGCAGATAGTAGTAGAGAGCAATATAGATTAATCTGAAATGGAGAAGAGAGATTCATCATGGAAGCTGCAGGATGAGGTCTTTTGATTTTGATGACAGAGGGGGGGGGCATCTGATCAGTGCTGCTCGTTCCTCTGTTGTGGAAATTAGAGATAGATTAACTCATTCTGTAAGAATCAGTGAGGAATCTTGAGGGTTGATGTCTGTTGGGGATGCCAGCCCAGGACGTGTTTGACGGTCGCGCGGCCTCTGGCAGGTGTGGGTAAGTGTTATGCTTTGTCATAACTGTGGTATCGGCAACAGTCATTGACCGATAAAATAATGTAGTTGTCAGAACAGTAGGGTTTAAGTGTTCTTGGGTAAATGGATTACCCTATGGGAATTGGTAGATGGAAAGTAAAGTCAGGTAACAGTGGAAACCTGAAGTATTCAGGTGAACCAGTGAGGATAAAAGTTGTTTTTGGTCTAATAAAACATATGAGGTAAGGGGTATGTTTATGGGAATATCATATTGGGATGTTATATGATAACTTTGGATAAGCATGAACATAAGGTTAGAGATGACAAATATAATGTAATTTTTTATATACCAGGTAGTAAGAAGAGCAGGACTTTGATGGTTAAAAGATTAGCTTTTGACTGACAGGGTGACTATTGGGAATCTTAGAGATATTTGGTGGGTTTGTGATGATAAAGTATATATATTTTTACCCTATGGAGGGATAGGATTTGGGTATGTGTCAACGTTGAAGCTTCCATATGAGGCTTTTACTATTAAAAGAGAGCTAGCACCGGACACAGCTAAATCTAGGGTTAAAAGGGTGACATGGCTACATGTTATAGTCTTCAAGCCTATCATTGAAGGGTAGGTTTAAGGGAGAAGGGGGACTTCATTCATGGTATGGTGTAACATTTGGAAAATATCAGGGATGCATTTGGATGCAAAATCAGTTAGGCCAGTAGGGGGCAGTGATGGGGTACATTTTAAGGCACTGTGTAATATGTTACTGACCGTTGAGAAAGTTATGATATTGAGATAGGTTGGAGGAGTGGTGCCTGGAGGCAACACTCAGATGCCATTGTTGACTGTTCCGGATCTGGACGAAGAGGGACAAGTGGCCTACTGATGGATAAATATCATTTTGGATTATTTGATGATTTTTCAAGTTGTTTTTTCAATATTAGTATGATTTTTAGTATGATTTATGAATCAAAGGGGGGGATAGGTTAATGTGATTCATACATCATTTATAGGTCTTAAATTGATGTTGAGGTTTAATTTGAAAATGTGGTTTTGCAAAAGATACTGTTTGGTCGTTTATTTTCTTGTCATTCCAGAAGCATTTGGGAGAACATGTGGAGATTGGAATACTCAAACAAAGACAATATGAAGGGACAATATGACTGGAGGAGATGAAACAAGGAGGGTGTGGCTGATTCCATCATCAACAAGTCCATTGGAAGAGGACACTACAGGGAGATGAAGTGTAGTGGACTATATTCCAGTGTCTGCAATGAAATATAGACATATTTGATGTGTAATACATAATTGTGTCATATTCTTAGGTATTGATTTTAGTAGAATGATGTTTGATGTTATTGAATGCAGATGAGGATCTTAGATGCTTTTGTTTATTTCGATGGGGTTTAGGGACAGAAGGTCTAGGAAGGGAGAGATTCATTGTACGATTCGATGGGTTGACCAGCCGTACAATGGATATTTATGGATAGGATTTTGTTTACATGTGTATTTAATTACATCATAGTTTCAAATGTCTTTACATGATTTATGAGTTTATCTGGAGTACCGCGGTGGTTGCCTGGGGCAGAGGGACCGTGAGAGAATTTTACTGTCTTGATTGATGGATGGATTATGGCTGCCGGACAGGTTTTTCGCTCTCACACTCCATAAAGATTTATTCATAATTCATAGTAATGTGTTCACACTTCATCAACAGTTATTCATATTTCATAAGAAAGGTATTTACACTCTAGAGGAGAATGGTTTGGTTTAAGGTTAAAGATATTCAATAAGATAAGTTGTTACTAGTCATAATCCTATTCTGTTTGGTTTCGAGACGTTTAGTTCGTCTCGAAAGGGGGGAATATGGTATCTGAAGATTATGCCTTTGTTAAATGTTTTTCATGAAGAAATAGAATGTTGTTTATGGTAGTATCAAGGGGGAATGTTTTAGGTGTAATACCACATATCACAGACAGGGGGTGGGTTGTAGACAGGGGAGACTGGTGATTGGCCAGAAGAGGGGGCATCAGTGTTTATAAATAGGGGTTAAACGATGAGACGTCAGAGCAGACATTAGAATTGGAGGACACTGCTCTCCGGACCACGCGTGTCTGTAAACTCATGCTGAAGCTTGTGATCTGAATAAACCTTATGATCAATGTTCAGTATGAGCAGACTCCTTTTGTTGACAGCAATAATGACCACCATTCATCATATACGACACTAGCTAATAACATATCACGTCAATATGGCTAGTTAACAAGCTAACTTTCAGGGGATAAACTAGATGGCCATATCCAAATATTGTTTGATTTGCTTGCCATCTATAGTAGTGATGACAGTAGTCCGACTGACAACTTTACCAGAACGATGTCTAACTTGGCAGATTATGAAAAACGTAATATCATTGACCATGGTTTTGAGTTGATGTTGAGGCATTTTCTGGTTGACGTTTGATCTTTACATGCAAAGCGTTCAAACGTATCAAAGGCTAGATCTATTTCACTACAATCTGTTATATCCTTCTGTCCATATTTGATTAATTAAAATATTACACAAAGGTACATAATCAAACACAGGCAGGATTTCACAAGAAAAGCCTGTACAACATTATAGTATAGTCCATGGGAGATTGCCTCAATTCCATGGAATCAGAAAAAGACTGAACATTTGATGCAGGCAGATATAAAGGCATCATTAAAAGTGGCTGGGCCTGAGATGAGGATTAAAGATTCAACAGAGCCAATTTTGCAACATTGAGTTCAGACTGAACTGAAATAGCTTATTCTCTCCTGAGGGGTGATTAGCATTTATAGCTGAATTGTGATTAGGAGGAACCCCTACTTTGGTCTCGGTACACTTCAGTGGAGGCTGCTGAGGGGAGGACGGCTCACAATAATGGCTGGAACGGAGCAAATGGAATGGCATCAAACACATGGAAAACGTGTTTTTTGTATTTGATACCATTCCACTAATGACACTCCACCATTACCATGAGCCCGTCCTCCCTAATTAAAGGTGCCACCAACCTCCTGTGGTACACATGTCATTCATGTTCCTCCATGGCTTCCCTGGTAGACTCCATGGCTTCCCTGGTAGACTGTGCATTATTCAGTTATTTTGAACTGAACACTGGTAGCTTCATAGAGGAGAACTAAGGAGGACTACAGTTCCCATAACACAATGCACTGAACCATGCTTCCATGTAAAATAAAATCGGGTAATAATTAGAAAGTCAAAGTAAAAATGATGTCATAATGTATATGATTGAGCCCAAATTCGCATCCTGCATGACCAAAGAAGCCTTTTTGGTGGCCATCTTCAAAAGTAGCACTTGAGTCACTGTCATTGTCAAATCTTAGTGTGATAGTTTAGGAATGCCTTCCCCCTCTTTCTCTCCTGCCAGTAAAGAAAGACAGGTGGGTGAGTTGATCCAGAGCTAGTCAGATATAAAGTTCCACAGAGAAGGAACCTGACAGCTATACTGGGTTTCACTGTCCTCAGTCTTTGTCTTGCCCGGCAGACAATAGCTTAATTTACGAACCCAGTACTCAATTATTTAACTTACCGAGGCATTATAGAGCACTGGCCCAATGTCTGTACTGGTGGTCAGGTTACTAGTGGTCAGTTTATAAGATCAGCCAGAACTTTCTAGCTATTTGGAACTATTTTAGAAGCCTTTCACAAACACAAAGTAGGGTGCCTATGGCAGTTACTACAGAAGTTAGAGCATGTACATGTATGTTTGACTGTGTATGAATCCATGGCAATGGCAGGGCAATTATACTGTACTGTATGTTCGTGCTAATGGATACAGTGCCTTCAGAAAGTATTCACACCACTTGACTTTTTCCACATTTTGTTGTGTTACAGCCTGAATTTAAAATGGAATAAATTGAGATTTTGTCTCACTGGTCTACACACAATACCCCATAATGTCAAAGTGGAATTAAGTTTAGACATTTTTACAAATTAATAAAAAATGAAAAGCTGAAATGTATTGAATCAATAAGTATTCAACCCCTTTGTTATAGCAAGCCTAAATAAGTTCAGGAGTAAAAATGTGCTTAACAAGTCACATAATTAAAGTGTGTAATAATAATGTTTACAATTATTTTTGAATGACTACCTCATCTCTGTACCCCACACATACAATTATCTGTAAGGTTCCTCAGTCGAGCAGTGAATTTCAAACACAGATTCAACCACAAAGACCAGGGAGGTTTTCCAATGCCTCGCAAAGAACGGCACCTATTGGTAGATTTATTTAAAAAAGCAGATATTGAATATCCATTTGAGCATGATGAAGTTATTAATTACACTTTGGATGGTGTATCAATACACCCAGTCACTACAAAGATACAGGTGTATTGTCACGACTTCCGTCGAGGCTGCCCCCCCCCCTCCTGGTTCGGGCAGGCTTCAGTGTTCGTCGTCACCGGAGTACTAGCTACTGCCGATCCCATTCTCATCACTCCACTTGTCATGTCTTGTCAATCACACACACCCCTGTTCATTCCCCTAATTAGTATGTGTATAAGTGTTCCCTCTGTTCCCCTTGTCTTTGTGAGTGATTGTTTGGTGTGAGAGCGTGTAGCTCGGTTGAGCTACTATTCACTGTGTTTATGCCAAGGTGGATGTTTTCCCTTGTAATAGTTTGTTTGACGCTTGGGGCGTTTGATTTATGTAAACGGAATAAACTCTGGACTTCGGTATTTTACCTACTGCGCCTGACTCCTTCATTCAAACCTCGTCACAGAATCACTCAACCGATCTGATATGGAGTCAGCAGGAGAAGACCGCATGCCTGGAGTTGTGGCAAGGGTCCAGGAGCATTCCTCGATGTTGGCCAGCTTGGGGAAGCGATGGATCAGGTTCTTCAGGTGGTACAACGCCTGGAGAGGACAGGATCCGATCTATCAAGACCAGCTGGTCAACCGGATCCAGCCACCTACACTCCAGCCCCTGGAGGGATCCAGATATCCCGGCCACCGGCGTTTGATGGGACGGCAGCGCGATGTAAGGGATTCCTACTCCAACTGGAGTTGTATTTCTCCAGCATCAGGCCGGCGCCCCGGGAGTGGGAGAAGGTATCCGTCCTCGTTTCCTGCCTTTGTGGGAGAGCCCTGGAGTGGGCCAACGCGGTGTGGAACGAGGGAGGTACTGCGTTGGAGGACTACAGGGAGTTTGCTCGCCTCTTTCGGGCCGTTTTTGATCACCCGCCTGAGGGTCGAGAGGCGGGCGAACATCTGAGGCTGGGGACGAGGACCACTCAGGACTACATGCTGGAGTTCCGGACGCTGGCAGCGGGGTCCGGGTTGAACGAGCGGGCCCTGATCGACCATTTCCGGTGCCACCTAAGGGAGGACGTCCGACGGGAGCTAGCCTGCCGGGATGCCATGCTATCGTTCTCCCAACTGGTGGACATGGCCATCCGGCTGGACAATCTGCTAGCAGCAAGAGGACGTCCTGGTAGGGGTCTGCCTGTTCCCACTCCGGACGACTCTGACCCCGAGCAGATGGAGCTGGGGGGAGCCGCCGGTCGAGAGAGCGCAGGAGGACAGCGACAGTGCCACTCTGGTGGCACGACGGGACAATCCACCTCACGTCAAAGTTATTTTGGGTCTGGAGGCGGTAGGCAGGATACTCACGCATCACCCCAGGTAACGAACACTCAAACGTGTTCAGAGCCCTTTGCGGCGCACTGTACTTTATCTCTCTCCTTTCCCGATCACTTGGTAGGTTCCCAGTGTAAGGCGCTAGTCGATTCAGGCGCAGCTGGGAATTTTATGGACAGGGCATTTGCACGCCGTCAAGGCATTTCATTGGTTCCCCTAACCATTCCACTCCCCATCAGAGCACTTGATAGTCAACCATTAGGGTCCTGGTTGGTTAAGGAAGTTACGGTACCAGTCACCATGATTACGCAGGAGACGCATGTTGAGCAGATCACCTTTATGATTATTGAGTCTCCTGCTTACCCTGTAGTCTTGGGTATCCCATGGTTAGCCCTTCACAACCCCAATTTCTCATGGCCGCAGAGGGTTCTTACGGGGTGGTCACGTGAGTGTCCGGGTAGGTGTCTAGGTGTTTCCATTGGTGCGACCACGGTGTAAAGTCCAGACGGTACCCCCACCGTGCGTATTCCCCCCGAATACCATGATCTGGCGCTCGCGTTTTCCAAGACGCAAGCAACTAAATTACCACCTCATCGGGAGGGGGATTGCGCGATAAACCTTCGGGTAGACGCTGTACCTCCCAGGAGTCATGTGTATCCCCTGTCGCAGGCTGAAACGGAGGCTATGGAAACATACGTCACCGAGTCCCTGCGCCAGGGGTATATACGTCCCTCCACTTCACCTGCCTCCTCGAGTTTCTTCTTTGTGAAGAAGAAAGATGGCGGTTTACGTCTGTGCATTGATTATCGACCACTGAATAATGTGACGGTACAATTTAGTTATCCTCATTACTTCAGTGATTTGAGTCAATGCATGGGGCCCGCTTTTTCACCAAATTAGACCTCAGGAGTGCCTACAACCTGGTGCGTATTTGGGAAGGGGATGAGTGGAAATCCGCATTCAGCACAACCTCGGGGCATTATGAATACCTGGTGATGCCCTATGGTTTGATGAATGCTCCATTCGTTTTCCAGTCCTTTGTGAACGAGGTGTTTCAGGACATGCTTGGTAGCGGTGTGGTGGTCTACATTGATGACATCCTGGTGTATTCCGCTACGCGCGCCGAGCATGTGTCCCTGGTTCGCAAGGTACTGGTCCGACTTCTGGAAAATGATCTTTATGCCAAGGCAGAGAAGTGTGAGTTTTTCCAGTAGTCAATCTCCTTCCTCGGATATCGCATTACCACCACAGGTGTGGAGATGGAGAGAGACCGCATTGCAGCCGTGCGTAATTGGCCGACTCCAACCACGTTAAAGGAGGTGCAGCTCTTCCTTGGCTTTACCAACTACTATCGAAGGTTTATTCTGGGCTTTGGCAAGGTCACAGCTCCCATTACCTCCTTGATGAAGGGTGGGCCGTCCCGGCTCCGCTGGTCTGCTGAGGCTGATTTGGCCTTCAGTAGATTGCGGGGTCTGTTCACCTCAGCCCCGGTACTGGCTCACCCCGATCCATCACTACTGTTCGTAGTGGAGGTGGATGCGTCCGAGGTAGGTATAGGAGCTGTCTTATCCCAACGCTCGGGCACATCACCCAAGCTTCGCCCCTGTGCCTTCTTTTCTAAGAAGCTCAGCTCGGCGGAGCAGAACTACGGCGTTGGTGATCGGGAGCCGCTGGCTGTTGTCCGAGCTTTGACGGTGTGGAGACATTGGCTCAAAGGGGCGAAACACCCTTTCCTCATCTGGACAGACCACCGTAACCTGGAGTATATTCGGGCAGCGAGGAGGCTGAATCCTCACCAGGCCAGGTGGGCCCTCTTCTTCACCCGGTTTGATTTCACACTCTCATACATTCCGGGTACGAAGAACGTGAAGGCAGACGCACTGCCTCGGCTGTATGACACAGAGGAGAGACCCAGAGACAACACCCCCATACTCCCGGCCTCATGCATTGTGGCACCGGTAGTATGGGCGATGGACGCAGATATAGCGCAGGCATTACGCACAGATCCATCTCCACCACAGTGTCCAGCTGGGCTGCAGTACGTGCCTGCGCTTATCCGTGATCGTCTGATCTACTGGGCACACACGTCACCCTCCTCTGGTCATCCAGGTATGGTACAATGCGCTGCCTGACCGAGAAGTACTGGTGGCCTACCTTGGCTAAGGACGTGAGGGTGTATGTTTCCTCATGCTCAGTGTGCGCCCAGAGTAAGGCACCTAGGCACCTCCCAGCGGGTAGGTAAGCTACAACCTTTACCAGTTCCACAACGACCATGGTCTCACCTGAGTATTGATTTTCTCACTGATCTTCCCCCCTCCCAAGGTAACACCACTATCCTGGTCGTTGTGGACCGCTTTTCAAAGTCCTGCCGCCTCCTTCCTCTGTCCGGTCTCCCCACGGCCCTTCAAACTGCGGAGGCTCTGTTCACTCACGTCTTCCGGCACTACGGGGTACCAGAGGATATAGTGTCCCACCGAGGTCCCCAGTTCACATCTAGAGTCTGGAAGGCATTCATGGAACATCTGGGGTCTCGGGATTTCACCCGAGAGTAATGGGCAGGTGGAAAGGGTGAATCAAGATGTGGGTAGGTTCCTGCGTACCTACTGTCAGGACCGGCCGGGGGAGTGGTCGGTGTTCCTGCCATGGGCAGAATATGCTCAGAACTCTCTCCGCCACTCCTCAACTAACCTAACACCCTTCCAATGTGTTTTAGGTTACCAACCGGTCCTGGAACCGTGGCACCAGAGCCAGACCGAGGCTCCTGTGGTGGATGATTGGTTTCGGCGCGCGGAGGAGAATTGGGACGCTGCCCACGTTCGCCTCCAGCCCGCCGTGCGTCGTCAGAAGGCCAACGCTGACCGCCACCACAGGGAGGCCCCGGTGTTCGTACCGGGGGATCGGGTCTGGCTCTCGACCCAGAATCTGCCCCTCCGCCTGCCCTGCCGGAAGCTGAGCTTGCGGTTTGTGGGGCCATTTTTAAAGTCTTGAGGAGAATAAACGAGGTGACATACAGGTTGTTACTCCCCCCTGATTACCGTATTAACCCCTCATTTCATGTGTCTCTCCTCAGGCCGGTGGTAGCTGGTCCGCTCCAGGAGTCGGAGGTGCGGGAGGTTCCTCCACCTCCTCTGGACATTGAGGGGACCCCGGCGTACTCGGTCCGTTCCATCCTGGATTTGAGGCGTCGGGTGGGGGGCCTTCAGTATCTCGTGGAGTGGGAGGGGTACGGTCCGGAGGAACGGTGCTGGGTCCCAAGGCGGGACATCCTCGATCCCTACCTGTTAAGGGATTTCCACCGTCGCCATCCGACTCGCCCTGCTCTGCGTCCTCCTGAACGTCCCCGAGGCCTGGGTCGGCGCACTGCTGGAGCCACGCATTGGGGGGGGGGTACTGTCACGACTTCCGCCAAGGCTGCCCCTCCTGGTTCGGGCAGGCTTCGGCATTCGTCATCACCGAAGTACTAGCTACTGCCGATCCCATTCTCATCACTCCACTTGTCATGTCTTGTCAATCACACATACCTGGTGCTCATTCCCCTAATTAGTATGTGTATGATTGTTTGTTGTGAGAGTGTGTATACTATTCACTGTGTTTATGCCAAGGTGGATGTTTTCCCTTGTAATAGTTTGTTTGACGCTTGGGGCATTTGATTTATGTAAACAGAATAAACTCTGGACTATTTTACCTCCTGCGCCTGACTCCTTCATTCACATGTATTCCTAACTCAGTTGCCGGAGAGGAAGGAAACCACTCAGGGATTTTACTGTGAGGCCAATGGTGACTTTAAAACAGTTACAGTTTAATGGCTGTGATAGGAGAAAATTGAGGATGGATCAACAACATTGTAGTTACTCCACAATACTAACCTAAATGACAGAGTGAAAAGAAGGAAGCTTGTACAGAATAAAAATATTCCAAAACATGCATCCTGTTTGCAATAAGGCACTAAAGTAAAACAGCAAAAAATGTGGCAAAGAAATTAACTTTATGTCCTGAATGCATATCCAACACCTCACTGAGTACCACTCTTCATATTTTGCATCATGTTATGGGTGTGCTTGTCATAGGCAAGGACTAGAGTTTTTTTGGGGGGGATAAAAATAAATGGAATAGAGCTAAGCACAGGAGGACCTAGAGGAAAACCTGGTTCAGTCCAACAGACACTGGGAGACAAATTCACTTTTCAGCAGGACAATAACCGAAAACACAAGGCCAAATATACACTGGAGTTGCTTACCAAGACAACATTGAATGTTCCTGAGTGGCCTAGTTAAAGTTTTGACTTAAATCGGGTTGTAAATCTATGGCAAGACTTGAAAATGGGTGTCTAGCAATGACCCACAACCAACTTGACATCACTTGAAGAATTTTAAAAAGAATAATGTGCAAATATTTTACAGTCCAGGTGTGCAAACCTCTTAGAGACTTACCCAGAAAGACTCACAGCTGTAATCATTGTCAAAGGTGATTCTAACATGCATTGACTCAGGGGTGTGAATACTTATGTAAATTCAATATTTCCACAGGGTTTGATGAAACACTCATGAGGTTCCAGCCTGAGTCCTGGTCAGTAGATCAAACAACACAAAGTGTCCAAAGTGCTGTTGTGTTGTGAACCTCATCATGCAGAAACTTCCTAACTGAAGCAGTCAGTTTATCCTCCAGCTAGAACAAGCTCGGACTGTGACAGTCACATGCATAAAACAATACATAAACAGAGAAGCGACTCCCTCTTCCCTCATTCGACTAAAAGACGCATGTCATTTACTCCACCCATGAATTCACATAAATTGACTAAGACAAACACTTAGAGAATCTACAATGTCCTCATGCCTATGTCAAACTATCCATTGGTTCTCAAGAACAGCGACATTTGCTTAAATTCTCTGATGTATTGCTGGGGAGAGACTACTAGTGGTTTTTTACGACAGTGCAAAAACAGACCGAACCCTTTGAACCCCGTGTACAGCTCAAACCTCTGGGATCAGGAGAGAGGCCTCGAGAACACGAAAACTAAATAAAAAAGACCTCGAGCAACTGTTTCATACCTGTGCTCTTTAAACATTTGCTCTCTTACTGCAGCAGTACACATGCACACACAAAAACAGAGGCAATTCAGGTGAGAAGCTTACATACTGTTGGCGATGGAAACACAGGTGTAAAGAGCATCAACGACTAGTACGTGTGAGCATGTGTGTGCGCATGTGTCTGAGTAACTCCACAGCAGCAGGTGCAACCAAGGTTTTTTTCAGGCACTTCCAGCAGTACATAACCTAGCGGTGTACTTATTTCTGAGGTCCAAAGACCAGCCGATGAGTCACGTAAGTACGTGTGGCCTTTTACGTGTGCCCCCCCAGAGGAAGTTGCTGACACTATTTAGACATAATTTCCTGTCCTAGAGAGGAAATGCACATTTAAGTTCCACCTCTGAAGAATGATGGCTACTTATACATATTCACGAATTGGGTGTGTGAATTTCCATGTGGAGTTGATAAACGTCAACAAATAGGGCACTGACAGCTGTCAGTGTAGCTAGCTAGCATGCTAACCTTATCTAGCTAGCTAGCCATCTTGATAACCTTATCTAGCTAGCTAATGTTATCTGTGGTTGCATTTATTTTTTTAACAACACCGTATTCAAAAGATTAGCCAGTTGGCTCAATGGCTGCTTCTGGGGCTGGATTTGTCATAAGCATTGATTTAAGGAAAACTTCACCACAGATGGAAACTACTGGCCTATTGTTATCTCCAAGGTTTTGGCATCTTCCACAAATTTCAGCCTCGAATCCGCCATAAAAATACTTAAATAATAAGATGGCGCTCCAGGTAATATGGATAACTATTGAAAGATAGCTGATATGCGTTTTTCTACATTGTAATGGACACGGTGCAACCTTTGATAGGTAGGCTGCTGGCAGGTTTCGGCTATGGTACAGCAAAGCCAAGTCAGCCCGTGCTCATGGTTCTCACAGGGGAAGTGAAATGAAAGGCTACAATGACGTTGCTCATGATCATGCACGCCGCAAATGATATGTAACTATATGTTCCTTGAATTTCGCAGGTGCTTGCTCATTATCTGGATATACACTTGTGGTTTCTAGCTAACGTTACACCAATCAAAGCAGTGGAGCATGTAGTGAAGCAAAACTTTAGTGGTCAAAACCATTCATCTTGGGGCGACGAGGGGAGCGGGTTTTCAAAATGCTATCATATCACGTATTTATTCCATTTATAAAATGGTCACATATATTTTTTTTAATACAGACTATCTCCAAAATTGTGAACATTTACAAATTATAAAGTGGATTATGATAATTGTATGTAAAAAAAAATTGGGAGGTGCAAAAACAGAAATTTGCGCACCTTATATTAATTTGCTCCATGGTTTAGGCGGCCAAGTGGATACAAGGCTGTTTGGCTCATCTCAGTCACAAAGAGGAATAACTTTGCGGCGGTTTCTGATGAATAAACAATGCCATGCTGGTGGGTGGTATCAATCAAGTTAAACCCAGGCCTGAAACTAAACGTACGCTGAAAATAATTTGTATGTCATATCATAGGAATAGTCACCTCATTCACATGGGTTGTACAAAGTGGGCAGTTCAGATGTGTTACTTCAAGCTTAAATATATCATACTTTGACTAAAACAATGATTTACTAACTTTTTTTTTTTTTTTTTTTTTGTCATTTAGCAGATGCTCTTACAGTTAGTGAGTGCATACATTTTCATACTGGCCCCCCGTGAGAAACGAACCCACAACCCTGGTGTTGCAAGCACCATGCTCTACCAACTGAGCTACAGGGGACTACATGGGTAAGCTCTGGCCATCGTATTTCAGCTAAAAAAAATGGATTTCTACTGGTGTGGGTGTTTAACAGCGTATTATTAACATAGATTGCTGATTTCACAAGGCCTGAAAGCAACAGGCATACAGTGTTAAGAGTTTGTGTGTGTACACCAGGTGTTTTCACATCCCAGGTGTGTGTGTGTTTATGCTCATCTAATTACGCTTGTCTCTTTCTCATTATGCCTAATTCTCTTCCTGTCATTCAACTCACACGCGTTTTAACGCCACAGGTCTGTTTATGCACATATTCACACGGCACACGTGTCTCATGCTGACGGCACCCTACCGCAAAGGCTGGGTCACAAGGCTGGATAAACTGCCTCCCCCTTCCTCCAGGTGGGCCCGCTCCTCCTGGTCTCCACCACCGCTGCCGAACCGGATGTGGCGCGGGTCGTTGGGCTCCCCGTTATACCAGTTATGGTTTCCGCCATCCGGGGTCATCACAGGGCTTTTCGCCTCATCCTGCTGCCCCATCTGGTCCTGCGCAGTCTTCACCATATTCATTGCGTTCACCGGCAACTGGAGGAGCTTCTGCATGGGCGTCATGGCTAGCGACGTGAGGGGCGCGAAACTAAGACCGAAAGGTAGCCGGAAGAACTCGTAGAGTCCTTTCCCGAGAAGTAGCCCAATCGCAGCCTTATGGACTGAAGAACTCAAAAAAACCTAGACCTTCTTAGATCGTTTCCATATGGCGTAGCTGTAGATGTGGGGTCCTGGAATGAGGATTGGAGAAGGTAGATCCAACTGTGGGTGTCCACTTTCATTCTCCAGAAGCTAACGTGGTGAATACAGTCATCAACAACAAACCCAAACTCTTGGTATCTTCCTTTGAGATGGTCCTACTGAGACGGAGATAATGACTTATCCACTATGGATATTCCTCCGAAGAGGAAATAATGATGCGTCAGGTCTTGCCTTGGATGAACCCTTAATGATGACGACTGCTGACAGCTTCCTCTGACACCCCATAGAAACCCAGCCTTACAGTTGCTCTACTTGTGTGAACCGTACGCTCTGCTATGCTAAGGCTGTCTGAGGGAGTCCAGTGAAGCAACAGTAGACCGCACAACACAGTGGGTAGCAAGTAGGTGCTGAGGATAGAAGGCGTGGATGGAGTTCCCTCCCCTTATTCTTCCTCCTTCGCTTCCTATTCTGCTACTTCGCTCCTTCTCTTGCTCCTCTCGTACGTCCTCTCTCATGGGAATAGGAGCTCTGTCTGCCTCTCCGAGGGTTTGGCGTCTGGCGCTGATCTCCAATGTTGCTCTGCGCCGATGGCATAGCCCCCTTCTCTCCCTCCTTCTCCGCCACGTTAGCAGCTAGCACCCCTCCCTTCTCCTCTTCACTCCTCCCCCTCTCCCTCTCCATCTCGTGTGTACGTAGGTTTTCCGCCACTGCTCCGTTTCATCTCTCACTCGCTCTCACTGCTCCCTCTCTCGCTCTGCCTTGACTCCAGTGCACTCCCCTCCCCTGCAACCCTGTATTTTTCTCTCATCACTTGCTCCCTTCTCCCTCTTCTCTCCATCCATCTTTATCTCCATCATGTCCCCCCTCTTCTTCACCTGATCTCGTTCCCTTCATTCACTACCCCTCCCTTTTTCCTTGCTTGCTTCCTTCTGGTTACATTATCTTTCTCCGTGCCCTCTTTTCTCTCCTTTTGTTTCCACGTTCCCTCGCCCTCTTGCCTTCCATGACTCAGCTTTCACAGCTGTGTCGTGGTGATGATGTTGCTGTTCCTCACACACACACTCCTCCTCGTTCTTGCAATCAACAGTGCCACCTAACAGCAGGAATCCTTTCTCTCTTCCCCTCTCTCATTCCTTAATCTCTTGCATTCCTTCCCCTCTTCCTCTCTCATTCCTTCCTCTCTTCCTCTCTCTCATGAATTTCTCTCAACCCCTCTCTCGTTCCTTTATGCCTCCCTTTCTCGCTTTCCTTTCCCTTATTCCTTTCTCTCTTTTTCTCTCTCTCATTCCCTTTTCCTCCCTCTTTCTCTCAGAGGCTATACTGGAATGGGTTAATTTACAGCCAGAGAGAGACTGTGGGATTGTGGAGGACTGACGGCCACGATGATGGCCCCCCCTGTGTGTGTTTGTGTGTGTGTGCGTTTGTAGGCTGATCGAGGTAAGGAAGTGCCGCACTGAAGCAAGGAAACATTCAATCACATCCTTTACTGAAGGGGCCTAGGTTGCTAGGCAAGGGTACTAAATTACCCCCTTCAGTAAGGGGCTAGGACACAGAGATGTGGCATATGTTCTGTTCAGTGTGAAGGTTCCACAAAACACAGATTGAGCATCGACATCAAAGTCTGATTTTATCGCTTGTATCTGTACTGAATCTAATTCACTAAATGAAGCATGTCAGACGCATAAAAATCTCAACAATTTTCCAATGTGCTTTTTCATGGTATGGTATAGTACCTCTGTCTCTCTTCTCTCTCTCTGCGGTATTACTGGTACCATCCCCCACCTTCTAGCTCCCTTCACCATTTCTCACCAGGATGCCTGCAACTGTGACATCACGCTCTAGTGAATTGCACACACACACACACACACAAACAAACAAACACACACACACACACACACACACAGCCAGCCAATGTGGCACATAAACCGTTTCTCCTCACAGCTCGACATCATCTCATCAGTCAGACTTGCTGCACTCTCTGCTACTCATGCCAAGTAAATTGCCCACCACCCAACAGACAGGGATACTATGACATGCCATCTTCAAGTGAATTTGTCCGATACACACTCCTGTTTCAGAGACCGAGAGCGAGAGAAAGAGAGCTAGACAGAGACTGATCCCTGACTGGACCGACTGATCTAGAAATTATAATTACTAGTTAGATAGGATGCAAGGTGATTTACAGATCTCCTCATACACGCACAGATAAAAAGACAGAGACTGCAAAATAAATTGAATAATAGGGGAATTGTTAAATTATTAATTGACAATTAACACTGAGTGACATTGTGGTAATCAACAATCAAGTGAACACTGCAAACAACCAAACCAAGATGGCCGCTTTGATGGCGCACAAACATATTGAGTCTTCTGAGAAATAAACAGAGAGGAAGAGTAGGTGTGGGCCACAGGAGAGAGACATTTTTCAGAGAAAAAGCCAGACAAAAATCAATGACATTTAGAGAGGCAGGGGAGGGAAATAAAGATGATATCAGAACAGACAGTCACACGTACTCCGAGGAGGTGAGAGAGAGGAGAAAGATCAAGTGAAGTGAGTGAAAGCGAGGGAGTCAGGGGAAGCATTGTATTATATACAGTGCCTTCAGAAAGTATTCACACCCCTTTACTTTTCCCACATTTTGTTGTGTTACAGCCTGAATTCAAAATGGATTATATTTTATATTATATTACATCTACACACACAATACCCCATAATGACAAAGTGAAAACATGTTTGCAAATTTATTGAAAATGAAATACAGAAATATTTCATTTACATAAGTATTGACACCCCGGATTCAATAAATGTTAGAATCAGCAGCAATTACAGCGGTGAGTATTTCTGGGTAAGTCTCTAAGAGCTTTGCACACCTGGATTGGACAATATTTGCACATTATTAATTGTAAAATTCTTCAAGCTTTGTCAAGTTGGTTGTTGATCATTGCTAGACAGCCATTTTCAAGTCTTGCCATAGATTTTCAACCCGATTTAAGTCAAAACTGTAACTAGGCCAGGAACATTCAATGTCGTTTTGGTAACTCCAGTGTATACTTGGCCTTGTGTTTTACATTATTGTCCTGTTGACAGTATAATTTATCTCCCAGTGTCTGATGGAAAGCAGGTTTTCCTCTAGGATTTTGCCTGTGCTTAGTAATTCGCTGGGGTGAGAATGGTGCTGTTGACTGTCATGAGCCCTCTCACTCCACCGGGTTACCACCTTAATTGGTTTCCACTATCTTCCACTCTGCTCACCTCCCTCTCTCTACTCAGCCTAACTAGCTCCACCTGTCCCTGCTCTGCTCGGCTCTAATTACTCTGCCGGCTGCGCTGCATTACCCACTAACCTCTCCCAGTATATTAGGCCCTGTCTTTCAGCTCTCCGGTGTCAGATCGTCTGCAAAGCTCACACCCGGAACCTGTTTGCTCGCGCTTCTGGCTCACCCTGGTTTTGTGACCCCGGACCTGCCTGGTTTTTGGATACTCTTCTGCCTCAGGAGATCCAGACCTGCTTCTGCCATTACGACTCCTGACTACTCTTCAATCCCGGACTTCTGGACCACCAACCACCGGCGTCATCGGACGCATCGCTGCCACTGGGGGGAGGCACAGACCCAGCACATCGGACGGGATAACCCCTGGAGCCTTCACTCACTCCCTACATCCCTTTCCCCTTAAGTTTAAATAAACTTTCTGGTGTGACGCAATTGTGGTCCTCTTGTCGTCTGTCTGAACCGTGACAGTTGACAAGCTTTTGAGACCTCAAATCCCACAAACCTTAAAACCTGCTCCCTTCCATTATCCTTGTATACAGTCTATGGTTCCTCCACAGAGAATGCAATGGACTTAACAGACTTAGCTTCACAACCGCGCCTCAACCAACGCAGGCTTAACAAGACATATTTCTTCTCTTCCTTCAGGAGCCTGTTAGTCGATGACTCATTGCTAATGGAAGAACACATTACTTAGGAACATACAGTAAGCCTACGTGACTAGAGGAACTTGTGATGTTTAGCATCACGCTAACTGAGGATGATACTAGTGGGTTGGCGTATTGCTCAGCAGGGTGGGACTGTAAATTAAATTTCAATACATAATGAAGTTAATTGATTTTGACAATGAAAGGAAGGCAAAACTTAGAGATTACTAGCCTGGTCCCAGAGCTGTTTGGCCAACTCCTATAGTTGTTGTCCTGTTAAATGTGTTGGCACAAACAGATCTGGTACTGGACTAGTAGATTACACCACCAAGACAACAAGCTATTCAAATAACCTACCCAAAAATAATGAGGAGGAACATCTTGACTTTACTGCCGGGTTATTGGTTCGTCTTTGGCTTACATGACAACGTGGAGAACGTTTGTGCAGAAACATGAACATTTCTTCATCTGCTACATCCCATCTGTGTGAATGCCACATTGAAAAAGCATTCCTCTCAAAGGTCTTATTGCTTTTTCTCCTTCATAGCCACTTGACCTACAGTAAGCAAATCATTTCAACATCTCAACTCAAAATGTTATATTGTAACCAATGTTCGCTATAATTTATTTCATCACTGAGAAATGTCTGGTCTGCTGAGCACAAACTTGAACATTGTGAAAATTCTGTGCAACTTCCGGCGCACGTTTACTGTTAACACTAAGGCTGTAACCGCTTTAAGTTAGTTTTAACAATGGTCAAGTAAGCTACTGTGGCTATTTGATCATAATGTAGGCCTACTAGAGTGGGACTCAAAATACAACACTGCCCCTTTAAGACAAAAGCAAGCTCTTTACCTTACTCGCTTTTCAAAGATGTCTAGAAATGCACACGTTTTGTGCTCTTGTTGGAAGCAATCACTCCCCCATTGCTGACTACAAATGATCTATAACTGGGCTAATAACTCACTAACTAGCAAAGGATATGAACAAATGTACAAATGTGCACACCTCGCTACATGTAACTCTCGATTTGATCTCAAAACAAGCGCATGTACCCACGACCACTGATGCTGTAAAAACAGTCCAGTTAAAAATGAATGGTACAGATCCATAAATGGCAATGGTCTAGTTGCATATAGGCCTACTGCAGCTCTGATTGGTTATGGCGCACCGGTCTGTGTAGAGTATGGGCCTGGGTCGTGCCTGTCAATGCAATAGAATCTCTGATGTGTTCTGCCCACAACAAAATCTCTTGTCTTGCATTGTTCGTTTTGTTTCGGTATGTTGCATTGAAAGTGGCTAATATTGCGTTGATTCGATCACAATTCCCACAGTAAAGGGAAAAGTTGAGTGAAGTTCAATCTCGTGCTTCTCTGCGCGTGCTGATATTTATTCTGCTTGGCAGTCCAGGGGAGCTGCGCTTTAGAGGTAACAGTGATTGTAACCCCACTTCATCCCAATTCAATCAATGCAGAATTGAAGGATTCAAATGGACAATTTGTGAAAGAGCCAAACAGATCCAAAAATGGCATCAATCTGTCACGTTTTCGATGACATGGCAAAGCAAAACGCCCTGAGCAACATGGAACATGGTGGTGACTCGGGCAGGTTTCCAAGGCAACAGCATGTGTGGAGTGGTTTCCTCTGCCATGTTTATACAGAGACCAGCCAACCTACCATCCTGTGCACCTGGGATACAACAGAACAATGCAAACATGCTGGGTAATTGCACATCAGATAAAAACTAGCTGTCGAGTGGCCATTATTGACCAGTTGACTAAGTGCTGCTGCTGCTGCTATGACAATCTAAAACTGGATTTAAAGCTGTACGATAGAGGTATATTGTGTGTGTTTGTTGTCTCATCTAGACATGTCATATAAGCAAGGTTTAGGGTCCAACTTTAAGAAATCAGTATGTCCACGCTTTTGTGCACAAACCAGTTTGATCAAGCTCTGTAGTAATTGTTGTTGCTGCTATGACAATCTAAAATGGGATTTAAAGCTGGACGATAGTAGTATATTTTATATATTATTATTATATTATATTATTTTATTATATTATATATTATTATTTTCTGTGTGTTGTCTCAACTAGACCTGCAATATAGGATAGGCTAAGGGTTCAACTTTTAGAACGTCCACGCACTGGCAGTTTGTTCGGCTCTCCATGTCATGTAAAGGCCCGTTTTCTATGGCATATATTATACGTGCCACGGCCACTAAATCATTTGCAAGGCATGAGCTAGATATCTTTCCCATTATGTAGAGCTAGATATCTTTCCCATTATGTATGATATCGTAAAAAACACACTGAATGTACAAAACATTAGGAACACATGCTCTTTCCATGACATAGACTGACCAGGTGAATACAGGTGAAAGCTACAGTATGATCCCTTATTGATGTCACCTGTTAAATCCACTTCAATCTCTAGAAGTTCAGCTGTGGAACTGTGAAGAAGACATTTTTTTTTTTTTTTTTACATTGCTTCAAAACACAACCTTTGCTTAGAACATAAGATGGCACAGCTAACCAAACATTTCTGCTAAAGACATGGTATATACTGTAAAGGTTAGGTACAATAACCACGTTTCCATCCACTGTTTCTATTAGAGTAAAATCATACCATATAAAAAAAATCACAACAGCTGTGATGGAAACAGGACGTTTCTGTACAATCGTATAAACAGATCATTTGTTCGTTCGACAGTGTGGGATCATTTTTGTGTCGGTAAAATGTATTATGTGAGAAATGGCGGGGAAACAACTTTATGCGCAAATATTGATATAAACTTGGCGTCACGTGATGATATGGTGAGTGGTCCTCCCACTACGACTCGGGAAAGCATGCAGTTCAGTAGGCTACAGATTAAATAAATAACGATGAACTTCACAGTGATCTTGATGCTCCTTTCCAATAAACTAGCCTACCTGCACTGTATCAGCGAGCTGTTTGCTAGAGCGCATGTGCCAAGGCCAGAGTAGGCACATTTGCTATTTAACGCAACAGTTTTTGTGGCAAAACTACAGTAGAGTTGAAAATGCGATGGAAACACATTGAACTTTAGATTTCACGCACTGATGGCATCTTTTCTTTATGCGGATTTTAGAATATTTGCATTCAAATCTGTCGGCAATTGGATGGAAACCAAGCTATTAATTAAGTGGCCATTATTTGAAGAATAATTATATTGTTTTGAAAATTGTGAATTTCACACTGTTATCCCAATTACTCCTTCACTCGTTGCTTGTGAAACATTCAATTAGCTTGAATCTAATGCATTATCTAAAGTGGGATTATTTGTGTTTTCATAGTTTTATCACAGGTTGCACTCTGTCTCACTAGGGTTGCAAACATGGCCAGCAAAGTCCTTACAAAATTAAAAGTCAGAAACCTGGCTAGCCTAGCTGCTTGGGGTTATCTGTGGTTCTCTGACACAGACTGTGTACCCATTGAACCCACTCAAGGCCATCCTACCATGGAATAGCAACACAGTGACTGAACTGTCAGCACCATCTGCTGGTGTAAATGTTTCAGTACATTTTATCTAAGGTTATGTATTGTCAATAACATTGACTTCTGTGCTTATGTCAACAATTGCAGGTTAGTATGTCAATGTAAACATGTTAACGTATAGTTTATTGAGGGTATAATAAGGGGTATTGAGGATTTGTGTATTACACAATTGCTTTTGCAGGGGTGCTATCATGTAATGTAGACTAGTTTGTTTACAATCCTCATCCACCACAGCCTAAAGAAGACTACCAAAATATGTCATATGTGAAAAAAGGTTATTACAAGACACTTGTTATGCCAACTGTTTATCCCAATAGACACTTGAGTATTTTAGACCATGATGTCATGGTTAAAAAACGTGGAGCTTGCTTGCAAATTAACTCACCATCACCGTTATGGCAATCATTTCACTGTGACTACTTCAAGGCAATCTCCAAACGGATCTTGCAGTAACAGCCATTGTTCTATTCCACCAAAAGAGAGTGAGTGTAACTCCTGTATGGTAAGCCTACCTTAAAATGGTGATGTATTATCTGTAAGTCCAAAACAAAGTTGCTTAAAATCTCATACTTCCATCAAAAGTGAGCAATTTGAATGATTTCTCACCAATAAGTGGTTCTAATTAACACTGAATATGTCTGAGCGAAAATCTTTCAAAAGATGCAGAAGGGAAAACATGAAGGTGTAACAACAAAGGTGTTAATTTGTAGTAAAACATGCCTAATTTCTAGCTTAGTCACTACATACAGTTACTAGACTACACACTTAGTCACTACATACAGTTACTAGACTACACACTTAGTCACTACATACAGTAGGCCAGTCACTAGACTACACACTTAGTCACTACATACAGTCACTAGACTACACACTTAGTCACTACATACAGTTCCTACACTACACACTTAGTCACTACATACAGTCACTAGACTACACACTTAGTCACTACATACAGTCACTAGACTACACACTTAGTCACGACATACAGTCACTAGACTACCGGTACATACTTAGTCACTACATACAGTGAGGGAAAAAAGTATTTGATCCCATGCTGATTTTGTATGTTTGCACATTGACAAAGACATGATCAGTCTATAATTTTAATGGTAGGTTTATTTGAACAGTGAGAGACAGAATAACAACAAAATAACTCCTCTTTGCAGATCTTCTCCAAGTCATTAAGGTTTCAAGGCTGACGTTTGGCAACTCGAACCTTCAGCTCCCTCCACAGATTTTCTATGGGATTAAGGTCTGGAGACTGGCTAGGCCACTCCAGGACCTTAATGTGCCTCTTCTTGTGCCACTCCTTTGTTGCCTTGGCCGTGTGTTTTGGGTCATTGTCATGCTGGAATACCCATCCATGAGCAATTTTCAATGCCCTGGCTGAGGGAAGGAGGTTCTCACCCAAGATTTGACGGTACATGGCCCTGTCCATCGTCCCTTTGATGCGGTGAAGTTGTCCTGTCCCCTTAGCAGAAAAACACCCCCAAAGCATAATGTTTCCACCTCCATATTTGACGGTGGGGATGGTGTTCTTGGGGTCATAGGCAGCATTCCTCCTCCTCCAAACACGGCGAGTTGAGTTGATGCCAAAGAGCTCGATTTTGGTCTCATCTGACCACAACACTTTCACCCAGTTCTCCTCTGAATCATTCAGATGTTCATTGGCAAACTTCAGACGGGCCTGTACAGTGGGGAAAACAAGTATTTAGTCAGCCACCAATTGTGCAAGTTCTCCCACTTAAAAAGATGAGAGAGGCCTGTAATTTTCATCATAGGTACACGTCAACTATGACAGACAAAATGAGAAAAAAAAATCCAGAAAATCACATTGTAGGATTTTTAATGAATTTATTTGCAAATTATGGTGGAAAATAAGTATTTGGTCAATAACAAAAGTTTCTCAATACTTTGTTATATACCCTTTGTTGGCAATGACACAGGTCAAACGTTTTCTGTAAGTCTTCACAAGGTTTTCAAACACTGTTGCTGGTATTTTGGCCCATTCCTCCATGCAGATCTCCTCTAGAGCAGTGATGTTTTGGGGCTGTCGCTGGGCAACACAGACTTTCAACTCCCTCCAGATTTTCTATAGGGTTGAGATCTGGAGACTGGCTAGGCCACTCCAGGACCTTGAAATGTTTCTTACGAAGCCACTCCTTTGTTGCCCGGGCGGTGTGTTTGGGATCATTGTCATGCTGAAAGACCCAGCCACGTTTCATCTTCAATGCCCTTGCTGATAGAAGGAGGTTTTCACTCAAAATCTCACGATACATGGCCCCATTCATTCTTTCCTTTACACGGATCAGTTGTCCTGGTCCCTTTGCAGAAAAACAGCCCCAAAGCATGATGTTTCCACCCCCATGCTTCACAGTAGGTATGGTGTTCTTTGGATGCAACTCAGCATTCTTTGTCCTCCAAACACGACGAGTTGAGTTTTTACCAAAAAGTTCTATTTTGGTTTCATCTGACCATATGACATTCTCCCAATCCTCTTCTGGATCATCCAAATGCACTCTAGCAAACTTCAGACGGGCCTGGACATGTACTGGCTTAAGCAGGGGGACACGTCTGGCACTGCAGGATTTGAGTCCCTGGCGGCGTAGTGTGTTACTGATGGTAGGCTTTGTTACTTTGGTCCCAGCTCTCTGCAGGTCATTCACTAGGTCCCCCCATGTGGTTCTGGGATTTTTGCTCACCGTTCTTGTGATCATTTTGACCCCTTTGACAGCTCTTTGGTCTTGGCCATAGTGGAGTTTGGAGTGTGACTGTTTGAGGTTGTGGACAGGTGTCTTTTATACTGATAACAAGTTCAAACAGGTGCCATTAATACAGGTAACGAGTGGAGGACAGAGGAGCCACTTAAAGAAGAAGTTACAGGTCTGTGAGAGCCAGAAATCTTGCTTGTTTGTAGGTGACCAAATACTTATTTTCCACCATAATTTGCAAATAAATTCATGAAATCCTACAATGTGATTTTCTGGAAAAAAAATCTCAATTTGTCTTTCATAGTTGACGTGTACCTATGATGAAAATTACAGGCCTCTCTCATCTTTTTAAGTGGGAGAACTTGCACAATTGGTGGCTGACTAAATACTTTTTTCCCCCACTGTATATGTGCTTCCTTGAGCAGGGGGACCTTGCGGGCGCTGCTGTATTTCAGTCCTTCACGGTGTAGTGTGTTACCAATTGTTTTCTTGGTGACTATGTTCCCAGCTGCCTTGAGATCATTGACAAGATCCTCCCGTGTAGTTCTGGGCTGTTTCCTCACCATTCTCATGATCATTGCAACTCCACGAGGTGAGATCTTGCATGGAGCTCCAGGCAGAGGGAGATTGACAGTTCTTTTGTGTTTCTTCCATTTGCGAATAATCGCACCAACTGTTGTCACCTTCTCACCAAGCTGCTTGGCGATGGTCTTGTAGCCCATTCCAGCCTTGTGAAGGTCTACAATCTTGTCCCTGACATCCTTGGAGAGCTCTTTGGTCTTGGCCATGGTGGAGAGTTTGGAATCTGATTGATTGATTGCTTCTGTGGACAGGTGTCTTTTATACAGGTAACAAACTGAGATTAGGAGCACTCCCTTTAAGAGTGTGCTTCTAATCTCAGCTTGTTACCTGTATAAAAGACACCTGGGAGCCAGAAATCTTTCTGATTGAGAGGGGATCAAATACTTATTTCCCTCATTAAAATGCAATCAATTTATAACATTTTTAACATGCGTTTTTCTGGATTTTTTTGTTGTTATTCTGTCTCTCACTGTTCAAATAAACATACCTTTAAAATTATAGACTGTTAATTTTTTTGTCAGTGGGCAAACGTACGAAATCAGCAGGGGATCAAATACTTTTTTCCCTCACTGTACAGTCACTAGACTACACACCTAGTCACTACATACAGTCACTAGACTACACACTTAGTCACTACATACAGTCACTAGACTACATACTTAGTCACTACATACAGTCACTAGACTACACACTTAATCACTACATACAGTAGGCCAGTCACTAGACTACACACTTAGTCACTACATACAGTCACTAGACTACACACTTAGTCACTACATACAGTCACTAGACTACACACTTAGTCACTACATACAGTTACTAGACTACACACTTAGTCACTACATACAGTCACTAGACTACACACTTAGTCACTACATACAGTCACTAGACTACACACTTAGTCACTACATACAGTCACTAGACTACACACTTAGTCACTACATACAGTCACTAGACTACACACTTAGTCACTACATACAGTTACTAGACTACACACTTAGTCACTACATACAGTAGGCCAGTCACTACACTACACACTTAGTCACTACATACAGTCACTAGACTACACACTTAGTCACTACATACAGTCACTAGACTACACACTTAGTCACTACATACAGTCACTAGACTACACACTTAGTCACTACATACAGTCACTAGACTACACACTTAGTCGCTACATACAGTAGGCCAGTCACTAGACTACACATTTAGTCACTACATACAGTAGGCCAGTCACTAGACTACACACTTAGTCACTACATACAGTCACTAGACAACACACTTAGTCACTACATACAGTCACTAGACTACACACTTAGTCACTACATACAGTCACTAGACTACACACTTAGTCGCTACATACAGTAGGCCAGTCACTAGACTACACATTTAGTCACTACATACAGTAGGCCAGTCACTAGACTACACACTTAGTCACTACATACAGTCACTAGACTACACACTTAGTCACTACATACAGTCACTAGACTACACACTTAGTCACTACATACAGTCACTAGACTACACACTTAGTCACTACATACAGTCACTAGACTACACACTTAGTCGCTACATACAGTAGGCCAGTCACTAGACTACACATTTAGTCACTACATACAGTAGGCCAGTCACTAGACTACACACTTAGTCACTACATACAGTCACTAGACAACACACTTAGTCACTACATACAGTCACTAGACAACACACTTAGTCACTACATACAGTCACTAGACTACACACTTAAGACGGCTTCCCAGACACACATAAAGGCTACACTGCTCGTGCTGGGAATCAGATATCTAGATTAGGATCATCAAATATACCGACATACCAGACCAGAACCTCTACATGACCAGGAAATGAACTTTTTTGTCACACAAGATGATAGCATCTTTGCTATTGGCTTCAGCAACACACACACACACACACAAATATCCCATTTTGCATATTTAATGCATTCATTTCCCCATTGATCCAAACACACAGGTGTCTAAATATAGCGCCTACCTGGTTTGCGTCCTAAATGGCACCCTACTCACTATATCGTACACTACCATTGACCAGGGCCATAGGGAATAGGGTGCCATGTGGGACACCCCCCTGGAGTGCCGCAAATACAGTAAATACCACAGACTAGTCCGACTAGTCCCATGGAGAATCATCCTACTGCTCTCTCCTCGTCTGACCATGTGTTCTCGCATACCCCGAGAGCATCTGGTCAGAGGGGTGGTGGCACAGGAATCCTCATCTCTCCCAAGTGGACATTCTCAATTTTTCCCCTAACCCATCTGTCTATCTCCTCATTTGAATTCCATGCTGTCACAGTCACTAGCCCATTTAAGCTTAATATCCTTGTCATCTATCGCCCTCCAGGTTCCCTTGGAGAGTTCATCAATGAGCTTGACGCCTTGATAAGTTCCTTTCCTGAGGATGGCTCACCCCTCACAGTTTTGGGGGATTTCAACCTCCCTATGTCCACATTTGACTCATTTCTCTCTGCCTCCTTCTTTCCACTCCTCTCCTCTTTTGACCTCACCCTCTCACCGTCCCCCCCTACTCACAAGGCAGGCAATACGCTTGACCTCATCTTTACTAGATGCTGCTCTTCTACTAATCTCACTGCAACTCCCCTCCATGTCTCCGACCACTACTTTGTTTCCTTTTCTCTCTCGCTCTCCTCCCACGCTACTCACTCTGCCCCTACACAGATGGTAATGGGCCACCGCAACCTTCGCTCTCTCTCTCCCACTACTCTCTCCTCTTCCATCCTATCATCTCTTCCCTCTGCTCAATCCTTCTCCCTCCAATCTCCTGATTCTGCCTCCTCAACCCTCCTCTCCTCCCTTTCTGCATCCTTTGACTCTCTGTGTCCCCTATCCTCCCGGCCGGCTCGGTCCTCCCCTCCAGCTCCGTGGCTTGATGACTCATTGCGAGCTCACAGAACAGAGCTCCGGGCAGCGGAGCGGAAATGGAAGAAAACTAAACTCCCTGCCGACCTGGCATCTTTTCACTCCCTCCTCTCTACATTTTCTTCATCTGTTTCTGCTGCTAAGGCCACTTTCTACCACTCTAAATTCCAAGCATCTGCCTCTAACCCTAGGAAACTCTTTGCCACATTTTCCTCCCTGCTGAATCCTCCCCCCCCTCCCCCCTCCTCTCTCTCTGTGGATGACTTCGTCAACCACTTTGAAAAGAAGGTTGACGACATCCGATCCTCGTTTGTTAAGTCTAATGACACTGCTGGTCCTACTCACACTGCCCTACCCTATGCTTTGACTTCTTTCTCCCCTCTCTCTCCAGATAAAATCCTGCGACTTGTGACTGCAGGCCGCCCAACAACCTGCCCGCTTGACCCCATCCCCTCCTCTCTTCTCCAGACTATCTCCGGTGACCTTCTCCCCTACCTCACCTCGCTGATCAACTCATCCTTGACCGCTGGCCATGTCCCTTCCGTCTTCAAGAGAGCGAGAGTTGCTCCCCTTCTCAAAAAACCAACACTCGATCCCACTGATGTCAACAACTACAGACCAGTATCCCTTCTTTCTTTTCTTTCCAAATCTATTGAGCGTGCCGTCTTTAGCCAACTCTCTTGCTATCTCTCTCAGAATGACCTTCTTGATCTAAAACCAGTCAGGTTTCAGGACTGGTCATTCAACTGAGACTGCTCTTCTCTGTGTCACGGAGGCTCTCCGCACTGCTAAAGCTAACTCTCTCTCCTCTGCTCTTGTCCTTCTAGACCTGTCTGCTGCCTTTGATACTGTGAACCATCAGATCCTCCTCTCCACCCTCTCCGAGCTGGGCATCTCCGGCGCGGCTCACTCCTGGATCGCGTCCTACCTGACCGGTCGCTCCTACCAAGTGGCGTGGCGAGAAGCTGTCTCCGCACCACGTGCTCTCAGGGCTCAGTTCTAGGCCCTCTCCTTTTCTCCCTATACACCAAGTCACTTGGCTCTGTCATATCCTCACATGGCCTCTCCTATCATTGCTACGCTGACGATACACAACTAATCTTCTCCTTTCCCCCTTCTGATAACCAGGTGGCGAATCGCATCTCTGCATGTCTGGCAGACATATCAGTATGGATGACGGATCACCACCTCAAGCTGAACCCTGGCAAGACGGAGCTGCTCTTCCTCCCGGGGAAGGACTGCCCGTTCCATGATCTCGCCATCACGGTTGACAACTCCGTTGTGTCCTCCTCCCAGAGTGCGAAGAGCCTTGGTGTGACCCTGGACAACACCCTGTCGTTCTCCGCTAACATCAAGGCGGTGACCCGCTCCTGCAGGTTCATGCTCTACAACATTCGGAGAGTACGACCCTGCCTTACACAGGAAGCGGCACAGGTCCTAATCCAGGCACTTGTCATCTCCCGTCTGGATTACTGCAACTCGCTGTTGGCTGGCCTCCCTGCCTGTGCCATTAAACCCCTACAACTCATCCAGAATGCCGCAGCCCGTCTGGTGTTCAACCTTCCCAAGTTCTCTCACGTCACCCCCCTCCTCCGCACACTCCACTGGCTTCCAGTTGAAGCTTGCATCCGTTACAAGACCATGGTGCTTGCCTATGGAGCAGTGAGGGGAACGGCACCTCTGTACCTTCGGGCTCTGATCAGTCCCTACACCCAAACGAGGGCACTGCGTTCATCCACCTCTGGCCTGCTGGCTCCCCTTCCTCTGCGGAAGCATAGTTCCCGCTCAGCCCAGTCAAAACTGTTCGCTGCTCTGGCACCCCAATGGTGGAACAAGCTCCCTCACGACGCCAGGACAGCGGAGTCACTCGCCACCTTCCGGAGACATTTGAAACCCCACCTCTTTAAGGAATCTTTAAGGAAATTGTAAAGTGGTTATCCCACTGGCTATAGGGTGAATGCACCAATTTGTGAGTCGCTCTGGATAAGAGCGTCTGCTAAATGACGTAAATGTGCCCTTGAGCAAGGCACTTAACCCTAATTGCTCCTGTAAGTCGCTCTGGACAAGAGCGTCTGCTAAATGACTAAAATGTAAATGTAAATGTTAACATTTCTCATAGGTTGTTAAAGCAATGAATTTGTATCCTTCCGTCGTACTTCGGCTGCATATCTTTCACAATTTTCTTCAAATCTGAAAATGTTGTGATTCCACGCCCATTTTCTGAAGAATTACATTATGGGCTCTAAAAGCACGGAAATAGTGTCCACTGCTTGTATACTTCGTATTTTGGCGAATGTAGTATGACATCCGGGAACTTTTGGCATACTAACTATATCCATACTATGACCAATAAGCATACTCAATTTTCAAATAGTAGTGTACTAGGAGGTAACCCCCCCACCCACCACATTATCTGGGTTGGGAGCTGGGGCAGTATAGGAGAAGTCCCCCCCCCCCCACCTGAAGAATGACATGATTGCTATGCTGTATTCACATTAAGACCACAAGATTTCACCAAATTATTTTCTAAACGCTTTCCCTGGCTGCCACTGCTCTTGCTCAACAACAAAAATGTTTTTAAGAGAGAGCTTTTTAATTGGCATTTCTCCCCATTTCCAGTCACAGATGGGGACTGGATTAGGTGTGAGCAGTGCAGGAGGTGGGCTCATGAGTTGTGCTCCAGTTTTACTAGGGATAGCTTTTTTTGTGACCTATGTAGAAATTAGAATTGTACAAATGCACAATAGCGCATGCACAATAGCGCATGCTCAAGTTTTCAGTTTTTTTGTCTTATTTCTTGTTTGTTTCACAAATAATATATTTTGCATCTTCAAAGTGGTAGGCATGTTGTGTAAATCAAATGATACAAACCCCCCCAAAATCCATTTTAATTCCAGGTTGTAAGGCAACAAAATAGGAAAAATGCCAAGGGGGGTGAATACTTTTGCCAGCTACTGTATTCTGAAAATGTGTCAATGCACAACAATTCTTAATGCAATTGTATTTTGAAAACAGTTTTGGCCTTTGTTAAAAAAAAAGTGGAGAATCCCAGTTTTACATTGCTACCACGTTTCTCTCTCTACTCCTTTAATTTTACAAATGCACTTTTACAAACGGAGTTTCAGGCATGATTTAGGCATAGCTGCGCAACAGAGCTTTAAAGGGGCACAATCCTCTTAAAAGGGCAATGACATACCTTGTAATAGAAACAAAACAAAAAAAGATGTATATATTCATATTTATAATAAAATAATAATAATCAGGATGTTGTGTCCAATGGGGTAAATGCAGATGGACAAACCCCATGCTTCAGCCTCTGTATATTTTACAGCCACCATGCTTCATCAGCTGGGCTACAGGTGATAATGCTTATTGCTAATAGCACATCTGATAATATAGACCATTTATGGGCTACAGTGGGGAAAATAAGTATTTAGTCAGCCACCAATTGTGCAAGTTCTCCCACTTAAAAAGATGAGAGAGGCCTGTAATTTTCATCATAGGTACACGTCAACTATGACAGACAAATTGAGGAAAAAAAATCCAGAAAATCACATTGTAGGATTTTTTATGAATTTATTTGCAAATTATGGTGGAAAATAAGTATTTGGTCACCTACAAACAAGCAAGATTTCTGGCTCTCACAGACCTGTAACTTCTTCTTTAAGAGGCTCCTCTGTCCTCCACTCGTTACCTGTATTAATGGCACCTGTTTCAACTTGTTATCAGTATAAAAGACACCTGTCCACAACCTCAAACAGTCACACTTCAAACTCCACTATGGCCAAGACCAAATAGCTGTCAAAGGACACCAGAAACAAAATTGTAGACCTGCACCAGGCTGGGAAGAGTGAATCTGCAATAGGTAAGCAGCGTGGTTTGAAGAAATCAACTGTGGGAGCAATTATTAGGAAATGGAAGACATACAAGACCACTGATAATCTCCCTCGATCTGGGGCTCCACGCAAGATCTCACCCCGTGGGGTCAAAATGATCACAAGAACGGTGAGCAAAAATCCCAGAACCACACGGGGGGGACCTAGTGAATGACCTGCAGAGAGCTGGGACCAAAATAACAAAGCCTACCATCAGTAACACACTACGCCGCCAGGGACTCAAATCCTGCAGTGCAAGACGTGTCCCCCTGCTTAAGCCAGTACATGTCCAGGCCCGTCTGAAGTTTCCTAGAGTGCATTTGGATGATCCAGAAGAGGATTGGGAGAATGTCATATGGTCAAAATATAACTTTTTGGTAAAAACTCAACTCGTCGTGTTTGGAGGACAAAGAATGCTGAGTTGCATCCAAAGAACACCATACCTACTGTGAAGCATGGGGGTGGAAACATCATGCTTTGTGGCTGTTTTTCTGCAAAGGGACCAGGACGACTGATCCGTGTAAAGGAAATAATTAATGGGGCCATGTATCGTGAGATTTTGAGTGAAAACCTCCTTCCATCAGCAAGGGCATTGAAGATGAAACGTGGCTGGGTCTTTCAGCATGACAATGATCCCAAACACACCGCCCGGGCAACGAAGGAGTGGCTTCGGAAGAAGCATTTCAAGGTCCTGGAGTGGCCTAGCCAGTCTCCAGATCTTAACCCCATAGAAAATCTTTGGAGGGAGTTGAAAGTCTGTGTTGCCCAGCGACAGCCCCAAAACATCACTGCTCTAGACGAGATCTGCATGGAGGAATGGGCCAAAATACCAGCAACAGTGTGTGAAAACCTTGTGAAGACTTACAGAAAACGTTTGACCTGTGTCATTGCTAAAAAAGGGTATATAACAAAGTATTGAGAAACTTTTGTTATTGACCAAATACTTATTTTCCACCATAATTTGCAAATAAATTCATTAAAAATCCTACAATGTGATTTTCTGGATTTTTTTTTCTCATTTTGTCTGTCATAGTTGATGTGTACCTATGATGAAAATTACAGGCCTCTCTCATCTTTTTAAGCGGGAGAACTTGCACAATTGGTGGCTGACTAAATACTTTTTTCCCCCACTGTATATGCATGTTCCAATATGTTAAAATTATTTCAACATGAATTTTTACAATATGTTTTTGGGCCCATTCTGGAGATGGAAATTATATTTTTGATGGTGTCAGCATCATTTTATTTTCATTAATTTTGGCGTAGAGTGTCCTTTTACAAAGTCACCAGAACTAAGCTTCTCAGTCCTTCTACATAAAAATGATAATGGGGAGGACCCCGGAACCCCCTAAGCAAGGGGACTGGAATTGGTCAAACTTGCAGTTTAATACATGTACAAAACGATCCTCTTTCCCTAAAATCATGATGGTCATGACTTTCTTACATGAAAGGGAAGGTTAACTTGGCCCCAGAAAATCGATCTGAAATCGACTTAAGTTTCAGTCATGGGATTTGTTTTTGCTTTAACCCCTGCACAACTTGCTTAGGCAGGGATGGAGAGGAATTTCCACACTTCAGTGCATTAACTGTTTTCCAAAATTTAGATGGATCACCAGCAGAGTCTGAGATAGAAATGAGAAAGTAGCTAGATTTAGCTTTCTTGATTGTGCATCTTATTCTCAATTGCCAGAAAAGCTGCCAATTAGCTACAAAGTCAGTTTTTTGGGCCTTGGCCCAGGACTGATTTCTCATCATAACAAGATCTGAAAGTTCTATAGAGAACCAAGGATTTGAAAATATTTTTTACTCTAATGCATTAAAAGGGAGCGTGTTCTTTCTACCAGAGAGATATAAATAGATGAGAATAATTCTAGAGCTAATTCAGGGTCAGGCATGCAGTTTATGGAGGAAAGGTCAGATAAATACATATAATGAAGAAAGGCTTGTGGGAAATTTTCTTTTTAAATGTCTCTTCATTATTATACGAGGCTCAGTGTTCATCTGTTTGGCATCTCTAATACATGCAATAGGGCAGTGATCACTGAGATCATTAGCAAAGACCACTGGACAAGTACCTGTGGGGGCTATTTGTCAGAATTAGGTCAATCGGTGAGGAGTTTTTTTATTTTATTTTTTAAATTAATCTGTGTGGGTTTTGCAATCAGTTGAGTCAGGTTAAAGTCAAGACAAATATTTTTTAAATGGTCTGAGGCAGGGGTAAGCCAATCTAAGTTAAAATCGCCTAAGACAACTAATTCAGATGACAGAAAAGGAATTTGCCCCACATAACCACACGGCTCAGGCAGGGATGTATTATTATGCAACCTGTTGTTGGCTAATTACCATTGCCCCTTAGCAGCACCAGTTAGCCTCGAGCTAGCCTCGAGCCAGGCCCATCTCCTGGCTATCTACCTCTCTGTCAACCAGACGGGACCTCCTAGTGTTGACACTGAGCCCCGCCGATCCAACACGACTGGTTTGCCGACGAAATCGTCTGATGTGGTTTCAACAGGCTTCCCGATACGACGTCGACCACGAAGATCCATCTGCTAGCCCTGGCCCGCTAGCACACGCAAACTACAACTGTGCTTCCTGCTAGCCTGTGCTGTAGCACCAATTTCGAACTGCTCTCGGACTCACATATTGCTGTTCACTGGACCTTATGATCACTCAGCTGCACAGCTGATGTCTGCTGGACTGTTCCTTTACACGGTACCCTGTCCTGTTTATTCTGTTTAGCCTCAGCCCAAACTTTATCGCCATTACCAGTTGTTGTCTTAGCTCTCTTTAATAACACCTGTGATTGCTTTATGCCTCTCTCCCATGTCAATATGCCTAGCCTATTGCTGTTCCAGCTAGTTCTTATTATACAATTTCACTGTAGAACCCCAAGTCCCTCTCAAACTGCCTCAAATATTTCCTTTGTTCCACCCCCCATACACGCCGAGACCTGCTCAATCGGTGCCTCCAGTGATGCTATCTCTTTCATTGTTACCCAACGCTTAGGTTTACCTCAACTGTACTCATATCCTTCCATATCCTTTTCTGTACATAATGCCCTGAATCTTTTCTACAACGCCCGGAAATCTGCCCCCTTTATTCTCTGTACCCAACGCACTAGAAGACCAGTTCTTAAAGCCTTTAGCCGTATCCTTATTCTACTTCTCCTCTGTTCCTCTGGTGATGTAGAGGCTAACCCAGGCCCTGCAGCCCCCAGTATCACTCCTGGCTTAGGAAGGCCACCAAAAATTCTGAAATTTCCATCCCCAACTATAACATTTCCCGTCTAGATAGAACTGCCAAAGGGGGTGGAGTTGCAATCTACTGTAGAGAGAGCCTACAGAGCTCTATCATACTATCCAGGTCTGTGCCCAAACAGTTTGAGCTTCTACTTCTAAAAATCCACCTTTCCAGAAATAAGTCTCTCACTGTTGCCGCTTGCTACAGCCCACCCCTCAGCCCCCAGCTGTGCCCTGGACACCATATGTGAATTGATTGCCCCCCATTTATCCTCAGAGTTCGTACTGCTTGGTGACCTAAATTGGGATCTGCTTAACACCCCGGCCATCCTACAATCCAAACTAGATGCCCTCAATCTCACACAAATTATCAACGAACCTACCAGGTACAACCCTAAATCCGTAAACATGGGTACCCTCATAGATATCATCCTGACTAATTTACCCTCTAAATACACCTCCGCTGTCTTCAACCAGGATCTCAGCGATCACTGCCTTATTGCCTGCGTCCGTAACGGGTCCGCGGTCAAGCGACCACCCCTCATCACTGTCAAACGCTCCCTAAAACACTTTAGCGAGCAGGCCTTCCTAATTGACCTGGCACAGGTATCCTGGATGGATATAGATCTCATTCCGTCAGTAGAGGATGCCTGGTTGTTCTTTAAAAGTAATTTCCTCTCAATCTTAAATAAACATGCCCCATTCAAAAATACAGAACTAAGAACAGATATAGCCCCTGGTTCTCCTCAGACTTGACTGCCCTTGACCAGCACAAAAACATCCTGTGGCGTACTGCATTAGCATCAAATAGCCCCCGCGATATGCAACTTTTCAGGGAAGTTAGGAACCAATATACACAAGCAGTTAGGAAAGCAAAGGCTAACTTTTTCAAACAGAAATTTGCATCCTGTAGCACTAACTCCAAAAGGTTTTGGGACACTGTAAAGTCCATGGAGAATAAGAGCACTTCCTCCCAGCTGCCCACTGCACTGAGGCTAGGAAACACTATCACCACCGATAAATCTACAATAATTGAGAATTTCAACAAGCATTTTGCTACGGCTGGCCATGCTTTCCACCTGGCTACCACTACCCCGGCCACCAGCTCTGCACCCTCCGCTGCAACTTGCCCATGCCCCCCCTTCTCCTTCACACAAATTCAGACAGCTGATGTTCTGAAAGAGCTGCAAAATCTGGACCCCTATAAATCATCTGGGCTAGACAATCTGGACCCTTTCTTTCTAAAACTAGCCGCCGAAATTGTCGCAATCCCTATTACTAGCCTGTTCAACCTCTCTTTCGTAACGTCTGAGATCCCCAGAGAGTGGAAAGCTGCCGCGGTCATCCCCCTCTTCAAAGGGGGTGACACTCTAGATCCAAACTGTTACAGACCTATATCCATCCTGCCCTGCCTTTCAAAAGTTTTTGAAAGCCAAGTTAACAAACAGATCACCGACCATTTCGAATCCCACCGTACCTTCTCCGCTATGCAATCCGGTTTCCGAGCTGGTCATGGGTGCACTTCAGCCACGCTCAAGGTCCTAAACGATATTATAACTGCGATCGATAATAGACAGTACTGTGCAGCCGTCTTCATCGACCTGGCCAAGGCTTTCGACTCTGTCAACCACCGCATTCTTATTGGCAGACTAAATAGCCTTGGTTTCTCAAATGACTGCCTCGCCTGGTTCACCAACTACTTCTCAGATAGAGTTCAATGTGTCAAATCGGAGGGCCTGTTGTCTGGACCTATGGCAGTCTCTATGGGGGTGCCACAGGGTTCAATTCTTGGGCAGGCTCTTTTCTCTGTGTATATCAATGATGTCGCTCTTGCTGCTGGTGACTCTCAGATCCACTTCTACGCAGACGACACCATTTTGTATACATCTGGCCCTTCATTGGACACTGTGTTAACAAACCTCCAAACGAGCTTCAATGCCATACAACACTCCTTCAGTAGCCTCCAACTGCTCTTAAACACTAGTAAAACTAAATGCATGCTCTTCAATCGAACGCTGCTGGCACCCGCCCACCCGACTAGAATCACTACTCTCGACGGGTCTGACCTAGAGTATGTGGACAACTACAAATACCTAGGTGTCTGGTTAGACTGTAAACTCTCCTTCCAGACTCACGTTAAGCATCTCCAATCCAAAGTTAAATCTAGAATTGGCTTCCTATTTCCTTCACTCATGCTGCCAAACATGCCCTCGTAAAACTGACTATCCTACCGATCCTTGACTTCGGCGATGTCATTTACAAAATAGCCTCCAACACTCTACTCAGCAAATTGGATGTAGTCTATCACAGTGCCATCCGTTTTGTCTCCAAAACCCCATACACTACACACCACTGTGACCTGTACGCTCTTGTTGGCTGGTCCTCACTACATATTCGTCGCCAAACCCACTGGCTCCAGGCCATCTATAAATCACTGCTAGGCAAATCCCCGCCTTATCTTAGCTCATTGGTCACCATAGCAACACCCACCCGTAGTATGCGCTCCAGCAGGTATATCTCACTGGTCATCCCCAAAGCCAACACCTCCTTTGGCCGCCATTCCTTCCATTTCTCTGCTGCCAATGACTGGAACGAATTGCAAAAATCTCTGAAGCTGGAGACTCTTATCTCCCTCACTAACTTTAAGCATCAGTTGTCAGAGCAAATCTACAAGATCACTGCACCTGTACACAGCCCATCTGAAATTAGCCCACCCAACTACCTCATCCCCATATTGTTATTTATTTTGCTCATTTGCACCCCAGTATCTCTATTTGCACATCATCTCTTGCACATCTATCATTCCAGTGTTAATACTAATTGTAATTATTTTGCACTATAGCCTATTTATTGCCTTACCTCCATAACTTTCTACATTTGCACACACTGTATATATATTTTCTGTTGTATTTTTGACTTTATGTTTTGTTTTACCCCATATGTAACTCTGTGCTGTTGTTTTTATCACACTGCTTTGCTTTATCTTGGCCAGGTCGCAGTTGTAAATGAGAACTTGTTCTCAACTGGCTTACCTGGTTAAATAAAGGTAAAATAAATAAAGAAAAATAAATTATATTTTATCTATTCAGGGGAACCCAATTAAGACCAGTGTCTCACTTACAATGGTGCCCTGAGGAGAAAACGTTTTGCATCAATACAAGAACAACAAAAGATAAAATCTACAAGACAGCTATAAATACATTACATCAGGTTATTACAACAAGTTATAATAATACATTGAAACAATTGCACACTTCAGTGAATTCATTTAACAACAGTTTTAAACTGCCCTATTGGCACAAGGGAATTTGTTTTGTAAGGATTCCATAACTGTGGTGCGTTAAAACTAAAGGCGGATTTATCAAACTTTCTGGAGACAAGCAGGACCTCAAGAGTTAACCAACCCTGCGAACGGGTTTGGTATCTCATATTTGTATATTTCAACAGGGAAGTGAGGTATGTGGATCAGAGCTTTGCAAACAAGAAGGGAGTAATTAAGTGATCTATGGGATTTTAGTGAGGCCCAGTCGACCTTCTGATACAGAATGCAGTGATGCTATGGTATGTTTCCAAAGTTTTAAGAGTAGTGGCTGCTGCATTTTGGTAAATGATGTCACCATAGTCAAGAACTGGCATGTAAGTTGACTGTACATTCTTCTTCCTGCTGTTCATGGAGAGGCCAGATCTATTTTAAAACAAAAACAAAAACAGAAAGGAACAGAGAAGTGTTTATTAATGAAGGGTTGTATTCTTTATTAATGAAGGGTTGTATTCAACTAGAGAAGGGTTCCAAGCCTTCCCTATCAGACCAGTGACATCAATTAGTGACCAGTGATATTAATAGGGTCTGACAGGTCCCATAGGCCCCCTCACACTCCTTCCTCACCCCTTCCTTTCTTAGCTGGTCCCACTTATTGCTTGCTCATTAGAGGGGTCCAGTGAATGGGACACTCCACTCCACAGATCCTCACAGTGAACCAATCTTCAAACAGTATGGGACAAACCTCTCATGCAAACAATGGGGGATGTGTAACTATTACGCTATTACTGGTTGAGTTATTCATCTGGGTTGTGGTGACATTTTTGTCATTACTGGTTTTGTAAGTCTCTAGTAACCATGAAGGAGCAGCAGTACCTTGAAAGGAAAAGAACGCAAAGATACAACGTGGCTGTTCAGTGCAACGTTGTCATTTGGTAACTCACTGTATGGCCCTCTAGTGGTTATAGAGGTGTGCCACACAATCAGTCCATGAATTCCCAATGCAAGAAAATCTGTAGACCATCTCAAAACAGGTTTAAAGGACAACTGCACTTCCTGTTTTGGCTTTGTTTTTCATTCATGCTCATTAAGACATGCTAGCGGCCATGACTGAAGGCAAACAAGAGTTATTTTGGGGGTGTGGTTTGATGTGGGTATGTCTTGGGTGTGTCTTTGCCATTCAACCACAACGAACAAAGCCAGTAATGAGTACAGAGAGGTAAACTAAGCTAGCTTTACTATGGAGAGAATGAAGTTTGGAAGTTGAGGACTTCTCCTCTCCTGAATGACTCGCCATCTCAAGATGGTCAGCCAATGCAGTTCTATGTGTAGGCTAACGCCTGCACCGACCTTGAGTTTAGTCAAGCTGACAGCAGCTAGCTAGCATAGCTTGTTGATAGCTGTAGCTGGCTATCCTACCTTGCTGATATTTCTCTGTCAAATCAGTTATGGCAAGATAGCAAGAGCCAGTGTCTGGAATGTGTTTCATAAGACACTAGTTCTACAACACCTTACTACGAAAGTAGCTTGCAGCTGAGTTTCAATGTTTCATCAATTCATGTAAATACACATTTCCATAGAAATGGTATCAACTGCAAGTTGAATGCACGGTCTTGAGTCAGCTCAGCTGTCCTACAACACAATATTGTATAACTGGCTAGTTTTGTCTCATCTCTCCTTATGTCCGCTGCTGTTAGATCTTTCCCAGTGGACAAATCCCAGAACTATTAATATCCCTACAACAGGTGTAGGCTAAATGTGGACATTGCACAGCTTGAGTGTAGATACATTTATCAACAACAACAAAAATTGATGAGTGTGTTTGTGTTACAAAAAAACAAAACATTTATGCTGTAAATATAACATTGATGTGCCTATAAAGACAGTATGCCTACAATCACCTAGCTGTGAGAGTGTGATTTGAAGGAGTCAGGCGCAGGAGGGTAAATTACAGAATACAGAGTTTATTCCGTAGGACACGGTTACGCTGGATAGCGTCAACAGTCCAGTGCGCAAAACAGGCACACTGGAACAAATACAGGCACACGGGGAAAATATACCCCGGCAATACAAAGTACAGGTAGCTCCACCGAGCTACACTCATCTCACATGCAACAATCACCCACAAGGACAAGGGGGCAGAGGGAACACTTAAACACATACTAATGAGGGGAATATGAACCAGGTGTGTGTAATTGACAAGACAAGACAAATGGAATGATGAGATATGGTGCGGCAGTGACTAGAAGGCCGGTGACGAATTAGGAGGGGAGGCAGCTTCGGAGGAAGTCGTGACAGTACCACCCCCTTGACGTGCAGCTCCAGCAGCGCGCCGACCCCGGCCTCGGGGACGGCCAGGAGGACGCGGAGCAGGGCGAGCCGGATGGCGATGGTGGAAATCCCGCAACAGGGAGGGATCGAGGATATCCCTCACCGGGACCCAGCACCATTCCTCCAGACCGTACCCCTCCCACTCCACCTGACCTGACGCCTCGTACCCCTCCCACTCCACCTGACCTGACGCCTCGTACCCCTCCCACTCCACCTGACCTGATGCCTCGAATCCAGGATGGAACGGACGGAGTCCCCTCGATGTCCAGAGGAGGCGGAGGGACCTCCCGCACCTCAGACTCCTGGAGCGGACCAGCCACCACCGGCCTGAGGAGAGACACATGAATAGAGGGGTAAAAAACGGTAATCATGGGGGAGTAATAACCTATAGGTAACCTCGTTGATTCTCCTCAGGACTTTGAACGGCCCCACAAACCGCTGGCTCAGCTTCCGGCAGGGCAGGCGGACGGGCAGATTCCGGGTCGAAAGCCAGACCCAATCACCTGGTACGAAGACTGGGGCCTCACTGAGGTGGCGGTCAGCGTTGGCCTTCTGACGACGCACGCGCGTTGAAGGTAGACGTGGGCAGCGTCCCACATCTCCTCCGCGCACCGAAACCAGTCATCCACCGCACTAGCCTCGGTCTGGCTCTGGTGCCACGGTGCCAGAACTGGTTGTTAACCTAAAACACATTGGAATGGAGTTAGGTTAGTGGAGGAGTGACACAGAGAGTTCTGGACATTTTCGGCCCATGGCAAGAACACAGACCACTCCCCCGGCCGGTCCTGGCAGTAGGACTGCAGGGACCTACCCACATCCTGATTTACCCGTTCCACCTGCCCATTAGACTCGGGGTGGAAACCAGAGGTCAGGCAGACCGAGACCCCCAGACGTTCCATGAACGCCTTCCGGACCTTGGATGTGAACTGGGGTCCTCGGTCAGACACTATATCCTCTGGTACCCCGTAGTGCTGGAAGACGTGTGTAAACAGGGCCTCAGCAGTTTGCAGGGCCGTGGGGAGACCGGGCAGAGGAAGGAAGCGGCAGGCCTTGGAAAAGCGGTCCACAACGACCAGGATGGTGGTGTTACCTTGGGAGAGGGGAAGATCGGTAAGGAAATCAACACTCAGGTGAGACCATGGTCGTTGTGGAACTGGTAAAGGTTGTAACTTACCCGCTGGGAGGTGCCTAGGTGCCTTACTCTGAGCGCACACCGAACAGGAGGAGACATACACCCTCACGTCCTTAGCCAAGGTAGGCCACCAGTACTTTCCGGTCAGGCAGCGCACTGTACGACAGATATCTGGGTGACCAGAGGAGGGTGACGTGTGTGCCCAGTAGATCAGACGATCACAGATAAGAGCAGGCACGTACTGCAGCCCAGCTGGACACTGAGGTGGAGATGGCTCTGTGCGTAACGCCTGCTCTATATCTGAGTCCATCGCCCATACTACCGGCGCCACAATGCAGGAGTCCGGGAGTATGGGGGTGTTGTCTCTGGACCTCTCCTCTGTGTCATACAGCCGTGACAATGCGTCTGCCTTCACGTTCTTCGTAACCGGGATGTATGATAGTGTGAAATCAAACCAGGTGAAGAATAGGGCCCACCTGGCCTGGCGAGGATTCAGCCTCCTTGCTGCCCGGATGTACTCCAGGTTACGGTGGTCCGTCTAGACGAGGAAAGGGTGTTTCGCCCCTTCGAGCCAATGCCTCCTCACAGTCAGGGCTCGGACAACAGCCAACAGCTCCCGATCACCAACGTCGTAGTTCTGCTCCACTGGGCTGAGCTTCTTAGAGAAGAAGGCACTGGGGCGGAGCTTGGGTGGCGTGCCTGAGCGTTGAGATAGGACAGCGCCTATCCCTACCTCGGACGCATCCACCTCCACTACGAACGGTAGTGATGGATCGGGGTGGTCCAGTACCGGGGCCGAGGTGAACAGACCCGTCAGGTTACTGAAGGCCCTGTCAGCCTCAGCAGACCAGCGGAGCCGGGACAGCCCACCCTTCAACAGAGATGTAATGGGAGCTGCGACCTTGCCAAAGACCCGGATAAACCTCCAATAGTAGTTGGCGAAGCTAAGGAAGCGCTGCACATCCTTAACCGTGGTTTGAGTCGGCTAATTACGCACGGCTGAAATGCGATCTCCCTCCATCTCCACACCTGAGGTGGTAATGCGGTAACCGAGGAAGGAGACGGACTGCTGGAAAAAACAAACACTTCTCTGCCTTGGCATAAAGGTCATTTTCCAACAGTCGGGCCAGCACTTTGCGAACCAGGGACACATGCTCGGCGCGCGTAATGAAATACACCAGAATGTCATCAATGTAGACCACTACACCGCGACCAAGCATGTCCCGAAACACCTCGTTCATAAAGGACTGGAAGACGGATGGAGCATTCATCAAACCGTAGGGCATCACCAGGTATTCATAATGCCCCGTGGTTGTGCTGAATGCTGTCTTCCACTCATCCCCCTCTCGGACACGCACCAGTTTGTATGCACTCCGGAGATCTAATTTGGTGAAGAAGCGCGCCCCATGCATTGACTCGATCACTGAAGGAATGAGGGGGAGAGGATAACTGAATCGTATAGTCTCCTTGTTCAGTGATCGATAATCAATGCAAGGGCGCAGACCTCTGTCTTTCTTCTTCACAAAAAAGAAACTTGAGGAGGCGGGCGAAGTGGAGGGACGTATAAACCCCTGGCCCAGGGACTCGGTGACGTATGTTTCCATAGCCTCTGTTTCAGCCTGTGACAGGGGATACACATGACTCCTGGGAGGCACAGCGTCTACCCGGAGGTTTATCGTGCAATCCTCCGCCCGATGAGGTGGTAACTTGGTCACCTGCGTTTTGGAAAATGCATGCGCCAAATCGAGGTATTCAGGGGGGGGATGCGCACGGTGGAGGTACTGTCTGGACTTTCCACCGTGGCTGCACCAACGGAAACACCTAGACACCTACCCTGACACTCTCGTGACCACCCCGAGAGAACCTTCTGCGGCCATGAGAAGGTGGGGTTGTGGAGTGCTAACCAAGGGATACCTAATACCACAGGGAAAGCAGGAGACTCAATAATAAAAAAAGTGACTTGCTCGCAATGAGTCTCGTGGGTAATCATGGTGACTGGTGCTGAAACAAACCCGGACCCTAATGGTCGACTATCAAGTGCTCTGATGGGGAGTGGAATGGATAGGGAATCAATAAAATGCCTAGACTGTGTGAGAATGCCCTGTTCATAAAGTTCCCAGCTGCGCCTGAATCGACTAGCGCCTTACACTGGGGTGATCAGGAAAGTAGATGCGCAGCAGAGGGCTCTGAACGAGTGTGGGTGTTCGATACCTGGGGTGATGTGAGAGTGCCCTGCCTGCCGTCTCCAGACCCAAAAGAACGCTGACGACGTCGTGCGGGAGGGCGGGAGGGGTGTGTGTGTTGAGAGCACTGGTTCAGAGAGCGCTGCAGAAGGCAGCTGAGTCACGGAGACAGAGCAGCACGGGAGCACATCTTGACGAATTTGTACCAGTTGTAGGTAGGCTATTTAGATTGTCATTATGGAGAGACATATTTCCAACCGTTTTTCCATGAAACATACAGTGAGGGAAAAAGTATTTGATCGCCTGCTGGTTTTATACGTTTGCCCACTGACAAAGAAATGATCAGTCTATAATTTTAATGGTAGGTTTATTTGAACAGTGAGAGACATAATAACAACAAAAAAATCCAGAAAAACGTATGTCAAAAATGTTATAAATTGATTTGCATTTTAATGAGGGAAATAAGTATTTGACCCCTATGCAAAACATGATTTAGTACTTGGTGGCAAAACCCTTGTTGGCAATCACAGAGGTCAGATGTTTCTTGTAGTTGGCCACCAGGTTTGCACACATCTCAGGAGGGATTTTGTTCCACTCCTCTTTGCAGATCTTCTCCAAGTCATTAAGGTTTCGAGGCTGACGTTTGGCAACTCGAAACTTCAGCTCCCTCCACAGATTTTCTATGGGATTAAGGTCTGGAGACTGGCTAGGCCACTCCAAGACCTTAATGTGCTTCTTCTTGAGCCACTCCTTTGTTGCCTTGGTCGTGTGTTTTGGGTCATTGTCATGCTGGAATACCAATCCACGACCCATTTTCAATGACCTGGCTGAGGGAAGGAGGTTCTCACCCAAGATTTGACGGTACATGGCCCTGTCCATCGTCCCTTTGATGCAGTGAAGTTGTCCTGTCCCCATAGCAGAAAAACACCCCTAAAGCATAATGTTTCTACCTCCAATTATTGATAGCCATGTTTAGTTAAACTAATTGGAAGTTATCAATTGTTATCATGGTCACAGCTCTATCCCATTTAACCTCTTAAGGATCAGACCCTTTTTTTCCATTTTCGCCTAAAATGACATACCCAAATCTAACTACCTGTAGCTCAGGACCTGAAGCAAGGATATGCATCTTCTTGATACCATTTGAAAGGAAACACTTTTAAGTTTGTGGAAATGTGAAATTAATGTAGGAGACTATAACACATTAGATCTGGTAAACGGTAATACAAAAAAACATGAATTGTATTTTTAAAATGTTTTTTTATCATCTTTGAAACGCAAGAGAAAGGCCACAATATAATATTGCAGTTTAGGCACAATTTAGATGTTGGCCAGTAGATGGAAGCAGTGTGTGTGGAAAGTTTCAGATTGATCCAGTGAAGCATTGCAATACTAGATTATTTTGTATCAAGTCTGCCCAAATGTGCCGAATTGGTCAGTTGATACATTTTCAAGTACATAACTATAGAGAACATACGAAAATGATATGGTAATACAAAATGTAAGTTAACACACTTCCAGTAATGTCATACATGATGGATCATTAGCTTATACACTAACTTTCACACATCTAGATGGCCGGGCGGGGTGTGTGTGGAGCCAGAGACAGCAGGGGTTCAAACTGTAGAACCCAGTTTCTACATTTGAATATCAAAATTGATTTTATCAAACAAACTATGCTACATTTTATCTCTGGGACCCTTAGGATGACAAATCAGAGCAAGATTACAGAATGTAAGTACATTATTTACCTTCAGAGGTGAATGTATTAAACCAGTTGCCATGATAGGTTTTTTGTTGTTGTGCACTCTCCTCAAACAATAGCATGGTCTTTTTTCACTGTAATAGCTACTGTAAATTGGACAGTGCAGTTAGATTAACAAGAATTTAAGCTTTCTGCCCATATGAGACATGTCTATGTCCTGGAAAGTTTGCTGTTACTTACAACAGTCATGTTAATTACATTCGCGCACGTTAGCTCAACCTTCCCATATACGGGACACCGATCCCATAGAGGTTAATGTCAGTTTCATTGAGGACTTTTCCATGAAATTAGATGTTGGCCTATCAGGGGCTTTAGGCTACCTGCATCTAGCTCAGCAAACCATGGCAAAGTTAAATTGCAATTATAAACCCAGATTTTAGTCAGTAGCCTATGCCTATTGAAATAACAAGTAAATCTTGCAATTAGGCCATTTATAACAGTTTGTAGTCTTAACATCTGGCATATCATTGCCAGAAAATAGCCTAACATCCGTTTTTTTAAGTTAGTTAATGTGTTTCTAGCACAGTGATTTCGAGATCCTCTGTCCAACTTTCAGCACTCTCCTGCACATGAGCTAATGGGATTTATTTACAATTATAAACTGGGTGGTTTGAACCCTGAATGCTGATTGGTTGAAAGCTGTGGTATATCAGACCGTGTACCAGGGGCATGACAAAAAATCATTTCTGCTGTTCTAATTAGATTGGTAACCAGTGTATAATAGCAATAAGGCACCTCAGGGGTTTGTAGTATATGGCCAATATACCATGGCTAAGGGCTGTGTCCTACAACACCTCCTCGGGCCTTATTTTTTAATCATAGCAGTCAAACAAGTTAAATCGACATCCATTGATGGAAAATGATCTGGCGAGTTTAATAATGGCAAATTATATTTTCTATTGGGACATATATTCTTAAACTTGCAATAATTATTATTTTGATGGAAAACCGAATATTCCTTCTTAATTCGCTCGATAACGTCATGGAAAAAGGGTTTATTGGATAAATGTGTCAACTCTTGCTGAGAAAAAAAAACATTTTGGGCTAGTTTTCAGGCCTTGTGGGTGGGTTTTGAGAGGTCATTGGGCTATAAATGTTAGCTAGACATGGTCACCCTGGGCATGTTGTTTTGGGTTAGCAGACGAAGCCCCAATATGTATGTGGACACCCCTTCAAATGAGTGGATTCGGCTATTTCAGCCACACACGTTGCTGACAGGTGTATAAAATTGAGCACACAGCCATGCAATCTCTATAGACAAACATTGGCAGTAGAATGGCCTTACTGAAAAGATCAGTGACATTCAACGTGGCACCGTCATAGGATGCCACCTTTCCAATAAGTCAGTTCGTCAAATTTCTGTCCTGCTAGACCTGCCCCAGTCAACTGTAAGTGCTGTCATTGTGAAGTGGAAATGTCTAGGAGCAACAGCAGATCAGCCGGGAAGTGGTAGGCCACACAAGCTCACAGAACAGGACCGAGAACGTAGCGTGTAAAAATCGTCTGTCCTCGAGCAGGTGTCCACAAACCTTTGGTCATGTAGTGTAACTAACTTGCAAATCCGGGTCAGTTATCATATCTTTGTCCGAGTTGAAATAAGTTGGCTAGTTCGAGTTGAAAGATTGAAAGCAAGCTGGCTACATCCTATGATTAGCTAGCAAGCTAATATCCAAGTGCCTTTCCTGTATTGACCCTAAATGCCAATGGGCTGCAGTTAGCTGTTGTTAGCAAGGTTGCTAGCTAACGTGAGCTATACACTTCTTCCTCTGACAAGCTACATCACATTACACGTTACCTTGATGTATTTAACTAGCTACAGTATCATTCCCCTTTAATCTGTGGTATCACAGCTAGCCTGGCTCACTAGCATGATCAAATAACGTTGTATAACCAAAAGTGGGACCAAATCACTATTATTCGAGACACAAGCAAGTCTTAAGTTACAAGGTCCAAGTTGAGTCCCAAGTAGAACGGGTCGAGTCTTGAGTCAAGTCCAAGTCGTGCATTCTGAAGTCGTGATAATTAATTTTAACAAATTCAAAATGCAAGCTTCATAAGTAAATGATCAATTCCAAGCAATTTTGACATACCAAAAGACCAGTAGGCCTATGCTAATAATTGTTGCTTGATACCCCATTGCTGATGAGCTTGCAAAGTAAATGGTTAATATTGTTGATCTCCAAACAATTTTTGCAGCTGCATACTCATTTATGGCAGTCCTCTCTCCCTACATTTATGGCAGTCCTCTCTCCCTACATTTATGGCAGTCCTCTCTCCCTACAATTTCACGTATGTACTGATCCTATGGCTGTACAGCAAATCAGCAATCTGTCCTCTAGCTCAGTGGTTTTCAAACTTTGACCCTCAACCCCCAAAAAGGAGTGGTTCAAAGCCTGCGAATCCGGGCAAGCGGGGATGCATTTTCAAACCGCAAGATACAGAAATAAACTGCCATTTAAACCTGCATTTTGAGCTGAAAGTCGTTCATGTTGGCAGTAAATATCAACTAGGGATACCATGTCACATTGTCAATTCACGGGAGTCCAGAGCAAGCAGGATCATACTGCCTACCTGTATTCAGCGGAGGTTGCAGGATCGGATGGAAAGCATGATCTGTCTCACAAATATCATACATAAATTGCCAGAATGTTGCATCTTTATCCCATAAGTAGGCCCTACTGAACGACATACAGTGGGGAAAAAAAGTATTTAGTCAGCCACCAATTGTGCAAGTTCTCCCACTTAAAAAGATGAGAGGCCTGTAATTTTCATCATAGGTACACGTCAACTATGACAGACAAATTAAGAAAAAAAATTCCAGAAAATCACACTGTAGGATTTTTTATGAATTTATTTGCAAATTATGGTGGAAAATAAGTATTTGGTCACCTACAAACAAGCAAGATTTCTGGCTCTCACAGACCTGTAACTTCTTCTTTAAGAGGCTCCTCTGTCCTCCACTCGTTACCTGTATTAATAGCACCTGTTTGAACTTGTTATCAGTATAAAAGACACCTGTCCACAACCTCAAACAGTCACACTCCAAACTCCACTATGGCCAAGACCAAAGAGCTGTCAAAGGACACCAGAAACAAAATTGTAGACCTGCACCAGGCTGGGAAGACTGAATCTGCAATAGGTTAGCAGCTTGGTTTGAAGAAATCAACTGTGGGAGCAATTATTAGGAAATGGAAGACATACAAGTCCACTGATAATCTCCCTCGATCTGGGGCTCCACGCGAGATCTCACCCCGTGGGGTCAAAATTATCACAAGAACGGTGAGCAAAAATCCCAGAACCACACAGGGGGACCTAGTGAATGACCTGCAGAGAGCTGGGACCAAAGTAACAAAGCCTACCATCAGTAACATACTATGCCGCCAGGGACTCAAATCCTGCAGTGCAAGACGTGTCCCCCTGCTTATGTCCAGGCCCGTCTGAAGTTTGCTAGAGTGCATTTGGATGATCCAGAAGAGGATTGGGAGAATGTCATATGGTCAGATGAAACCAAAATAGAACTTTTTTGTAAAAACTCAACTCGTCGTGTTTGGAGGACAAAGAATTCTGAGTTGCATCCAAAGAACACCATACCTACTGTGAAGCATGGGGGTGGAAACATCATGCTTTGGGGCTGTTTTTCTGCAAAGGGACCAGGACGACTGATCCGTGTAAAGGAAAGAATGAATGGGGCCATGTATCGTGAGATTTTGAGTGAAAACCTCCTTCCATCAGCAAGGGCATTGAAGATGAAACGTGGCTGGGTCTTTCAGCATGACAATGATCCCAAACACACCGCCTGGGCAACGAAGGAGTGGCTTCGTAAGAAGCATTTCAAGGTCCTGGAGTGGCCTAGCCAGTGTCCAGATCTCAACCCCATAGAAAATCTTTGGAGGGAGTTGAAAGTCTGTGTTGCCCAGCGACAGCCCCAAAACATCACTGCTCTAGAGGAGATCTGCATGGAGGAATGGGCCAAAATACCAGCAACAGTGTGTGAAAACCTTGTGAAGACTTACAGAAAACGTTTGACCTGTGTCATTGCCAACAAAGGGTATATAACAAAGTATTGAGAAACTTTTGTTATTGACCAAATACTTATTTTCCACCATAATTTGCAAATAAATTCATAAAAAATCCTATAATGTGATTTTCTGGATTTTTTTTTCTCATTTTGTCTGTCATAGTTGACGTGTACCTATGATGAAAATTACAGGCCTCTCTCATCTTTTTAAGTGGGAGAACTTGCACAATTGGTGGCTGACTAAATACTTTTTTTCCCCACTGTATAGCCAGTACCACCAAGGTATAGAATTACACTGAACAAAAATATAAACACAACATGTAAAGTTTTGGTCCCATGTGTCATGAGCTGAAATAAAAAATCCCAGAAGTTTTCCATTTGCACAAAAAGCTTATTTTTCTCAAATTTTGTGCACACATTTGTTTATATCCATGTTAGTGAGCATTTCTCCTTTGCCAAGATAATCCCATCCACCTGACAGGTGTGGCATATCAAGAAGCTGATTAAACAGCATGATCTGGGACAATAAAAGGCCACTTTAAAATGTGCAGTTTTGTCACAACACAATGCCACAAATGTCTCAAGTTTTGAGAGAGCGTGAAATTGGCATGCTGAGTGCAGGAATTTCCACCAAAGCTGTTGCCAGAAAATTGAATGTTAATTTCTCTACCATAAACTGCCTCCATCAGTTTTGAGAATTTGGCAGTACGTCCAACCGGCCTCAACCGCAGACCACGTGTAGCCACGCCAGACCAGGACCTCCACATCCGGCTTCTTCACCTGTGGGACTGTCTGAGATGGGGGGTGCTGAGGAGTATTTCTGTCTGTAATAAAGCCCTTTTGTGGGGAAAAACTCATTCTGATTGTCTGGGCCTGGCTCCCCACCCAAATGAAACTAGGCCTATCGGTCACAATACCTTTGCTGTCTGACTTAAGATGTTTATGCCTCGTTTTCGTAGCACAAGATTGCCTATTGTTGTAATCACCATTTAGATTGAGCTTGTTAGCTATCTCCCGCTAGCATTTCCATTCAGAATGAATTAGTATTTAGCATGCCGGTTAGTGATTAGCCGTTTCTTAGCATTTCTCATTTGTGGCGCTAGGCTGTTCTCTGTGGATATCGCTCATGCTTAATGTTGTGTAGACGTACTTACAATACTGCACTGTTTCCATTAGTATATGTACTAGGTTTACCATGTCTACAAGTTCCATAGCCTGTGTAGGTTATTGCCATGTGAACACATTTCCTGCTACAGTGCTGTACAACAGCCTGTGCTGTAATATACAAGCCTGTGCTAGCTTGTTAGTCATGTAGATCAGCGCTATCGTCTAAGTTTTACCTCTTTCATTAGAAAACCACAATCATTGTCAGTCACAATTACTGTCAGAGTGGTGTTGGATGTGTGTGAATAATTTATTAAACCCCCCTGAAGCTGAAATACTGCTTCCTCGTGTTGGCAGAATGTTTATCTTTTGCAGTAATTTATGCTGTATTTGGAAAAGGACTGTAAGATTCTGAAAGAAAAAAAACTATGAAAAATGTTGTGGACCTGTCAGTAGAATGTTTGAATCTACTTCTCTCAACCTATGCTGGACTGCCCGCGAATTCCCAAATATTGTCTACTCGAGAAATATGAAATTACAGTATTCAGACATACAGTAGTAGCCAACACGTCAATGGAAAAGGTAAACTATCCTACTGAAGTTCAACTGTATCCCATTGTTTAAACCGTGCGCCGGGTCGGATAGGGCAAAATACTTGAAGTAGCTATTTACAATTTTGAAGTAGTTCCAATTAAAAAATATGGGATGAATAGTATCCTTATTTTTGGCTACTTCGGGAGTATGAAACCAGTCAAAAAATGATACATTTCTGCATATGATCATGAAAATGAAATATATTCCTATTTCTAATTATTTTAGACTGCAAAACCTCACTAAGGGCAAATTATTGCATCTTTGTACTATTTTTCCTGTTTCTTTAATGCATAAGTGTTGCATCATATCCCCCATTTTCACAAAATACTGTCTGCTTGCAATGCAACCCTTCAACCACTAGATTGTGCTTTTGTATGGTCTAAAATGTGTGGGGCATTAAGCACAATCGCGTCAAGTTCATTTTTTATTAATTACAACTTTTGCGTGAAAACTGGCACACGCATGTTTTGGAGTAGAGTTTATACAATGAGGGGGAACAAGTATTTGATCCCCTACTGATTTTGTACGTTTGCCCACTGACAAAGAAATGAACAGTCTATAATTTTAATGGTAGATTTATTTGAACAGTGAGAGACAGAATAACAACAAAAAAATCCAGAAAAACACATGTCAAAAATGTTATAAATTGATTTGCATTTTAATGAGGGATATAAGTATGACCCCCTCTCATTCAGAAATATTTCTGGATCCCAGGTGTCTTTTATACAGGTAACGAGCTGAGATTAGGAGCACACTCTTGAAGGGAGTGCTCCTAATCTCAGCTTGTTACCTGTATAAAAGACACCTGTCCACAGAAGCAAGCAATCAGATTCCAAACTCTCCACCATGGCCAAGACCAAAGAGCTCTCCAAAGATGTCAGGGACAAGATTGTAGACCTACACAAGGCTGGAATGGGCTACAAGACCATCGCCAAGCAGCTTGGTGAGAAGGTGACAACAGTTGGTGCGATTATTCGCAAATGGAAGAAACACAAAATAAGGTCTCCCTCGGCCTGGGGCTCCATGCAAGATCTCACCTTGTGGAGTTGCAATGATCATGAGAACGGTGAGGAATCAGCCCAGAAATACACGGGAGGATCTTGTCAATGATCAAGGCAGCTGGGACCATAGTCACCAAGAAAACAATTGGTAACACACTACGCTGTGAAGGACTGAAATCCTGCAGCGCCCGCAAGGTCCCCCCCTGCTCAAGAAAGCACATATACAGGCCCGTCTGAAGTTTGCCAATGAACATCTGAATGATTCAGAGGAGAACTGGGTGAAAGTGTTGTGGTCAGATGAGACCAAAATGGAGCTCTTTGGCATCAACTCAACTCGCCATGTTTGGAGGAGGAATGCTGCCTATGACCCCAAGAACACCATCCCCACCGTCAAACATGGAGGTGGAAACATTATGCTTTGGTGGTGTTTTTCTGCTAAGGGGACAGGACAACTTCACCGCATCAAAGGGACGATGGACGGGGCCATGTACCATCAAATTTTGGGTGAGAACCTCCTTCCCTCAGCCAGGGCATTGAACATGGGTCGTGGATGGGTATTCCAGCATGACAATGACCCAAAACACACGGCCAAGGCAACAAAGGAGTGGCTCAAGAAGAAGCACATTAAGGTCCTGGAGTGGCCTAGCCAGTCTCCAGACCTTAATCCCATAGAAAATCTGTGGAGGGAGCTGAAGGTTCGAGTTGCCAATCGTCAGCCTCGAAACCTTAATGACTTGGAGAAGATCTGCGAAGAGGAGTGGGACAAAATCCCTCCTGAGATGTGTGCAAACCTGGTGGCCAACTACAAGAAACGTCTGACCTCTGATTGCCAACAAGGGTTTTGCCACCAAGTACTAAGTCATGTTTTGCAGAGGGGTCAAATACTTATTTCCCTCATTAAAATGCAAATCAATTTATAACATTTTTGACATGCGTTTTTCTGGATTTTTTTGTTGTTATTCTGTCTCTCACTGTTCAAATAAACCTACCATAAAAATTATAGACTGATCATGTCTTTCAGTGGGCAAACGTACAAAATCAGCAGGGGATCAAATACTTCCCCCCGCACTGTACATACAAGTTCATAAATTGAGGCCCCAGAACAATACAACTGCTCCCAGGCATCCATTATAACAAAGACTCAAAGGCAGGATGGAAAGAAATACACTGCTCAAAAAAATAAAGGGAACACTAAAATAACACATCCTAGATCTGAATGAATGAAATAATCTTATTAAATACTTTTTTCTTTACATAGTTGAATGTGCTGACAACAAAATCACACAAAAATTATCAATGGAAATCAAATTTATCAACCCATGGAGGTCTGGATTTGGAGTCACCCTCAAAATTAAAGTGGAAAACCACACCACAGGCTGATCCAACTTTGATGTAATGTCCTTAAAACAAGTCAAAATGAGGCCCAGTAGTGTGTGTGGCCTCCACGTGCCTGTATGACCTCCCTACAATGCCTTGGCATGCTCCTGATGAGGTGGCGGATGGTCTCCTGAGGGATCTCCTCCCAGACCTGGACTAAAGCATCCGCCAACTCCTGGACAGTCTGTGGTGCAACGTGGCGTTGGTGGATGGAGCGACACATGATGTCCCAGATGTGCTCAATTGGATTCAGGTCTGGGGAACGGGCGGGCCAGTCCATAGCATCAATGCCTTCCTCTTGCAGGAACTGCTGACACACTCCAGCCACATGAGGTCTAGCATTGTCTTGCATTAGGAGGAACCCAGGGCCAACCGCATCAGCATATGGTCTCACAAGGGGTCTGAGGATCTCATCTCGGTACCTAATGGCAGTCAGGCTACCTCTGGCGAGCACATGGAGGGCTGTGCGGCCCCCCAAAGAAATGCCACCCCACACCATGACTGACCCACCGCCAAACCGGTCATGCTGGAGGATGTTGCAGGCAGCAGAACGTTCTCCACGGCGTCTCCAGACTCTGTCACATATGCTCAGTGTGAACCTGCTTTCATCTGTGAAGAGCACAGGGCGCCAGTGGCGAATTTGCCAATCTTGGTGTTCTCTGGCAAATGCCAACGTCCTGCACGGTGTTGGCTGTAAGCACAACCCCCCACCTGTGGACGTCGGGCCCTCATGGAGTCTGTTTCTGACCGTTTGAGCAGACACATGCACATTTGTGGCCTGCTGGAGGTCATTTTGCAGGGCTCTGGCAGTGCTCCTCCTGCTCCTCCTTGCACAAAGGCGGAGGTAGCAGTCCTGCTGCTGGGTTGTTGCCCTCCTACGGCCTTCTCCACGTCTCCTGATGTACTGGCCTGTCTCCTGGTTGCACCTCCATGCTCTGGACACTACGCTGACAGACACAGCAAACCTTCTTGCCACAGCTCGCATTGATGTGCCATCCTGGATGAGCTGCACTACCTGAGCCACTTGTGTGGGTTGTAGACGCCGTCTCATGCTACCACTAGAGTGAAAGCACCGCCAGCATTCAAAAGTGACCAAAACATCAGCCAGGAAGCATAGGAACTGAGAAGTGGTCTGTGGTCACCACCTGCAAAACCAGTCCTTTATTGGGGGTGTCTTGCTAATTGCCTATAATTTCCACCTGTTGTCTATTCCATTTGCACAACAGCATGTGAAATGTATTGTCAATCAGTGTTGCTTCCTAAGTGGACAGTTTGATTTCACAGAAGTGTGATTGACTTGGAGTTACTTTGTGTTGTTTAAGTGTTCCCTTTATTTTTTTGAGCAGTGTACAATCCAAGGACATCAAGGGGGCAACCAGAAACCAAAAGTGCCCAATTCAAAGTGTACATTTATGTTCAGCTCCATCATGCTCTATCCTTCAGTTCAGAGATAACATTTGATCATCACAGTCCCTTGTAGCGTTAAAAAAAAAAACACACTGCTTCAGATGAATCCATTTATTATCCAGTTTCACATTCTGAAATGATCAGTATTTTTTTTTACTGCAATCTCATGTTAGCAGTCCATGTACAGTAGCAGTTCTGACTGCCACGGTCAGAATATTTCAGTATTTAAACATCAAGCCAAAGAAAATTGCACTTTTTTCTACTTCAAAACAGGATATTATAGACAGGATTTAACATCCATCAAAAATAACACCAAATAAACCCACAAGGGCAGACTAAACAACAACTTATACATATTACTTATTTAATTGCACAAAAATGCATAAATACTCATTACACAGATGTACAAAAATACTTGTACTTTTTTGTTCAAATATACCTCTAAACAGACAGATATTTTGGCAAAACTGGGTCTTTAGAGGATGCATTCAAAAGGTCCAAGGTTACAGACCGCATCACCATTCTTGGACAGGTTTACAGTTAAAGAGCAGAGGAAGAAAAATAACCCAGTGCATACATTATCCATTCTGAAAAAAGAAAAAACAAAATGACAAGTAACAAGATGTCTGCATCTACTCTGCAGGTAACATCGTAAGCAACTCAATCCAAGATAATCGTCAAAGAAGTGAGACTAAGAATAATGAAAACATACTGTAGGAGTCCGCCGAGACCTCTATTATGGCAACATAAGCACTATGAAACGAGGACAATTTTGATTTCTAATTCAGGCTGGATACCTCAACATGCATTGATTGTCGAGTCCCACCCACCCTCCCACACCCAATAGAGCAGCTAGATAGTTTTCAGCACAGCGTTAGGTCCACTTCGAGTAAAGACTGCTCGCACAGGTTTATTTTTTTTGGGACTGTACCGTCAAAGGTCAAAAAGTCAGATTGTTGTCCGCTTAAGATTGTCGTCCGCAAGATGTTTCCACGGTCGCAAAATCCTCCTTTCCATTTTTCTGCGAGGAAAGCAACATCGGTAATGCACCTTAATGTCCGTTAAATAAACCTGATTTAAATTCAATTGAGTTCAAAATACCTTTACTCCGCTCTGAGGGAAAATCAAAAACCTTCAGGTACTGAATGGCATCTGGTGAGAGTGAGAAAATTGTTTAAAAACATTGTTTTGCAAGTCCATACAAATTAGCCAACTGAAAGCATCACATGTGACAGCCCAGGAAATGATGACATGGGCTGAGTTTGAAAAGGCAACCCTTTACTCTATAGTGCACTACTTCCTACGTAGGCCCTGGTCAAAAGTTGTGCACCAAATAACAAGGTGCCATTTCAGACGCAGACCGTTAGCTAGGCTTCTTGGGAAGGGTCATACTTACTAAACACTTAACAGAACTGACGGGATTTCCATCCTGGTTGTGAGGTTTCAGACGGGGACGGATACCAACGCATCTGGGGAATACAAAGCAGACTTAGAGAGGGCACTCCAGCAGCAAAGCCCATGCTTGGGTCATGTTCTGTGTTTGAGTTAGACAAGGTAGTCCCTCCCTGTCTGTCCATTTTCTTCCATGTGGTGCCTTATGAACACCACTCAGGTGGAATACTGGTCTAGTATACTGCTGATCACCTTACCAGAGAAATTACTTTCAGGGATACCAAATGCTTGGTTGTGTGAATATTGCTTCAGACGCTTTACAGACATTCAATTGTTTAAAGAGCAGCTATTGTTTGTCCCGTCAATAAATCTATCCGATTTACGCAACAGAGTGCTCCTTTTTCTTTATTCTCCCAGATAGTCACCAGTTGAAGAATCCTGGGGTAAATAATGTTTTTTTTTTTTTCCAAGTTCAAATAATGGACTTTCACTGACAAGAAATGTAACATACAACTCCACATGTAGACGGCATTAGTGTCAATCTACTCTACAAACCATCCACTGAGCTGTATAGGAAAGCTACTGTATTCAGACCCAATTTCTGTAGCTTTCACCACGTCGCCATAACTTGTTTTCCTGTCCTATCCCCCATTGGACAGTGCCACGCATTAGACCTTTGTGTTCTGGCCAAGGGAACCTGGAGGAGAACACCAGACAATGTGTTTGGCACTTCCATACCCTGTGGTCATGTTACATTATTTTCTTTCCCCCTGAACACGCCCCTCAGAATGCCGCACATTCCTCGGTCTTGGAAAATAAACTTAACAATTAACTTCCTATGCAAAGAGGATGAGATGGAGCCTATCAATGAGCAGCCACCATTGTTGGGTCAAACTTTAAGTAACAAAACGCAGCGGGATAGGGCACACTATTAGCCACAGGCTCCAGTGTGAAGTCTCCCCTACAGTGCCTTGCAAAAGTATTCATCCCCCTTGGCGTTTTCCCTATTTTGTTGCATTACAACCTGAAATTTAAAATGGATTTTTATTTGGATTTCATGTAATGGACATACACAAAATAGTCCAAATTGGTGAAAAAATTAATTAAGATGTTTCAACAACAAAAAAATAAATAACAGAAAAGTGGTGTGTGCATCTGTATTCACCCCCTTTGCTATGAAGCCCCTAAATAAGATCTGGTGCAACCAATTACCTTCAGAAGACACATAATTAGTTAAATAAAGTCCATCTGTGTGCAATCCAAGTGTCATATATATATATATATAAATATATATATATATATATATACATACATACATACATACACACACACACATATACAGTGAGGGGAAAAAAGTATTTGATCCCCTGCTGATTTTGTACGTTTGCCCACTGACAAAGACATGATCAGTCTATAATTTTAATGGTAGGTTTATTTGAACAGCGAGAGACAGAATAACAAAAAATCCAGAAAAACACATGTTAAAAATGTTATTTCCCTCATTAAAATGCAAATCAATTTATAAGTATTTGACCCCACTGCAAAACATAGTACTTAGTACTTGGTGGCAAAACCCTTGCTGGCAATCACAGAGGTCAGACGTTTCTTGTAGTTGGCCACCAGGTTTACACTCATCTCAGGAGGGATTTTGTTCCACTCCTCTATGCAGATCTTCTCCAAGTCATTAAGGTTTCGAGGCTGACGTTTGGCAACTCGAACCTTCAGCTCCCTCCACAGATTTTCTATGGGATTAAGGTCTGGAGACTGGCTAGGCCATTCCAGGACCTTAATGTGCTTCTTGAGCCACTCCTTTGTTGCCTTGGCCGTGTGTTTTGGGTCATTGTCATGCTGGAATACCCATCCGCTACCCATTTTCAATGCCCTGGCTGAGGGAAGGAGGTTCTCACCCAAGATTTGACGGTACATGGCCCCGTCCATCGTCCCTTTGATGCGGTGAAGTTGTCCTGTCCCCTTAGCAGAAAAACACCCCCAAAGCATAATGTTTCCACCTCCATGTTTGACGGTGGGGATGGTGTTCTTGGGGTCATAGGCAGCATTCCTCCTCCTCCAAACACAGCAAGTTGATGCCAAAGAGCTCCATTTTGGTCTCATCTGACCACAACACTTTCACCCAGTTCTCCTCTGAATCATTCAGATGTTCATTGGCAAACTTCAGACAGCCCTGTATATGTGCTTTCTTGAGCAGGGGGACCTTGCGGGCGCTGCAGGATTTCAGTCCTTCACAACCTAGTGTGTTACCAATTGTTTTCTTGGTGAGTAAGGTCCCAGCTGCCTTGAGATCATTGACAAGATCCTCTCGTGTAGTTCTGGTCTGATTCCTCACCGTTCTCATGATCATTGCAACTCCACAAGGTGAGATCTTGCATGGAGCCCCAGGCAGAGGGAGATTGACAGTTATTTTGAGTTTCTTCCATTTGCGAATAATCGCACCAACTGTTGTCACCTTCTCACCAAGCTGCTTGGCGATGGTCTTGTAGCCCATTCCAGCCTTGTGTAGGTCTACAATCTTGTCCCTGACATCCTTGGAGAGCTCTTTGGTCTTGGCCATGGTGAAGAGTTTGGAATCTGATTGATTGATTGCTTCTGTGGACAGGTGTCTTTTATACAGGTAACAAATTGAGATTAGGAGCACTCCCTTTAAGAGTGTGCTCCTAATCTCAGCTCGTTACCTGTATAAAAGACACCTGGGAGTCAGAAACATTTCTGATTGAGAGGGGGTCAAATACTTATTTCCCTCATTAAAATGCAAATCAATTTATAACATTTTTGACATGCGTTTTTCTGGATTTTGTTGTTATTCTGTCTCTCATTGTTCAAATAAACCTACCATTAAAATTATAGACTGATCATTTCTTTGTCAGTGGGCAAACATACAAAATCAGCAGGGGATCAAATACTTTTTTCCCCTCACCGTGTGTGTGTGTATAATATATATATATATATATATATATATATATATATATTCTGAAAGGCCCCAGAGTCTGCAACACCACTAAGCAAGGGGCTCCACCAAGCAGGCGGCACCATGAAGACCAATGAGCTCTCCAAACCAGGTTAGGGACAAAGTTGTGGAGAAGTACAGATCAGGGTTGGGTAAAAAAAAAAAATTCTCCAAAACTTTTAACATCCCACAAAGCACCATTAAATCCATTATTAAAAGATGGAAAGAATATGGCACCACAACGAACCTGCCAAGAGAGGGCCGCCCACCAAAACCCACAGACCAGGCAAGGAGGCCATTAATCAGCGAGGCAACAAAGAGACCAAAGATAACCCTGAAGGAGCTGCAAAGCTCCACAGCGGAGATTGGAGTATCTGTCCATAGGACCACTTTAAGCCGTACACTCCACAGAGCTGGGCTTTACTGAAGAGTGGCCAGAAAATACATTGCTTAAAGAAAAAAAAGAAAAAAAGCACCCACGTTTGGAGTTCGCCAAAAGGCATGTGGGAGACTCAAACATATGGAAGAAGGTACTCTGGTCAGATGAGACTAAAATTTAGCTTTTTGACCATCAAGGAAAACGCTATGTCTGGCGCAAACCTCTCATCACCCCGAGAACACCATCCCCACAGTGAAGCATGGTGGTGGCAGCATCATGCTGTGTGGATGTTTTTCCATCGGCAGGGACTGGGAAACTGGTGAGAATTGAAGGAATGATGGATGGCGCTAAATATGGGGAAATTCTTGAGGGAAACCGGTTTCAGTCTTCCAGAGATTTTAGACTGGGATGGAGGTTCACCTTCCAGCAGCACAATGACCCTAAGCATACTGCTAAAGCAACACTCGAGTGGTTTAAGGGGAAACATTTAAATGTTTTGGAATGGCCTAGTCAAAGCCCAGACCTCAATCCAATTGAGAATCTGTGGGATGACAGATTGCTGTACACCAGTGGAACCCATCCAACTTGAAGGAGCTGGAGCAGTTTTGCCTTGAAGAATGGGCAAAATTCCCAGTTGGTAGATGTGCCAAGCTTATAGAGACATACCCCAAGATACTTGCAGCTGTAATTGCTGCAAAAGGTGGCTCTACAAAGTATTGGCTTTGGGGGGGTGAAGTTCTGCACGCTCAAGTTCTGTTGTGTCTTTTTTTTTGTTTCACAAAAAGAAAAGTTGCATCTTCAAAGTGGTAGGCATGTTGTGTAAATCAAATGATACAATACCCCCCAAAATCCATTTTAATTCCAGGTTGTAAGGCAACGAAATAGGAAAAATGCCAAAGGGGGGTGAATACTTTCGCAAGCCACTGTCAGTACAGATCACACGAGGCTGCTGAGGGGAGGACAGCTCAAATGCTGGAATGGAGTAGTATCAAACATGGAAACCATATGTTTGACACCATTGCATCTATTCCATTCCAGACATTGCTAGGAGCCTGTCCTCACTAATTAAGGTGCTACCAGCCGCCTGTGATACAGATCTAGGGGATCAGCATCTACTCCCCCAATCCTAACCATTAGTGGGGCAAATGCAAAACTGACTCAATATCAGCATCTAGGGGTAGCTTCACCCTAGACCTACCAACTGTGAGGGAGGGGGTTTTACTACAGTAAAACAGAGCTACAAGGTGTGCAGGCTTTTGTTCCAGCCAGCACTAAACAATGCAGATCTAGCATCAGTTGTCTTTTAAAATCAATGAATAAGGGGGGGCTCATCTATATCATCACTACTACTCTGAGACACTATAAATATGGGCCCAGATACCCGTGTTAACCAAATTGTGTTTGTGCTAGGCTGCTACTCGCTGTTTTATCTATCATAGTCACTTTAACCCTACATGTACATATTACCTCGACTAACCTGTACCCCCGCACATTGACTCGGGACCCCCTGTACAGTGAGGGAAAAAAAAGTATTTGATCCCCTGCTGATTTTGTACGTTTGCCCACAGACAAAGACATGATCAGTCTATAATTTTAAATGGTAGGTTTATTTGAACAGTGAGAGACAGAATAACAACAAAAATCCAGAAAAACGCATGTCAAAAATGTTATAAATCGATTTGTATTTTAATGAGGGAAATAAGTATTTGACCCCCTCTCAATCAGAAATATTTCTGGCTCCCAGGTGTCTTTTATACAGGTAACGAGCTGAGATTAGGAGCACACTCTTAAAGGGAGTGCTCCTAATCTCAGCTTGTTACCTATCTACAAGACATCAGTCCACAGAAGCAATCAAATCAAATTCCAAACTCTCCACTATGGCCAAGACCAAGGAGCTCTCCAAGGATGTCAGGGACAAGATTGTAGACCTACACAAGGCTGGAATGGGCTACAAGACCATCGCCAAGCAGCTTGGTGAGAAGGTGACAACAGTTGTCACCTTCTCACCATGGCCTGGGGCTCCATGCAAGATCTCACCTCGTGGAGTTGCAATGATCATGAGAACAGTGAGGAATCAGCCCAGAACTACACAGGAGGATCTTGTCAATGATCTCAAGGCAGCTGGGACCATAGTCACCAAGAAAACAATTGGTAACACACTACGCCGTGAAGGACTGAAATCCTGCAGCGCCCGCAAGGTCCCCCTGCTCAAGAAAGCACATATACAGGGCCGTCTGAAGTTTGCCAATGAACATCTGAATGATTCAGAGGAGAATTGGGTGAAAGTGTTGTGGTCAGATGAGACCAAAATCGAGCTCTTTGGCATCAACTCAACTCGCCATGTTTGGAGGAGGAGGAATGCTGCCTATGACCCCAAGAACACCATCCCCACCGTCAAACATGGCGGTGGAAACATTATGCTTTGGGGGTGTTTTTCTGCTAAGGGGACAGGACAACTTCACCGCATCAAAGGGACGATGGACGGGGCCATGTACCGTCAAATCTTGGGTGAGAACCTCCTTCCCTCAGCCAGGGCATTGAAAATGGGTCGTGGATCAATTTATAACATTTGACATGCGTTTTTCTGGATTTTGTTGTTGTTATTCTGTCTCTCACTGTTCAAATAAACCTACCATTAAAATTATAGACTGATCATGTCTTTGTCAGTGGGCAAACATACAAAATCAGCAGGGGATCAAATACTTTCCCACTCCCCCCTCACTGTATATAGCCACGTTATTGAAGATTTTTTCTCTTTAGTTTATTTAGTAAATCTTTTCTTAGCTCAAATTTTTCTTAACTGCATTGTTGGTTAAGTAAGCATTTCACGGTAAGGTCTACTACACCTGTTGTATTCGGCGCATGTGACAACTACAATTTTATTTGATAAAACTATTTTTATAAAAACGTACAAACCCCATATAGTTCTCCAGGGCCAAGGTTGGTGACTACTGCGAATACACAGCATCTCATAAGTCAACTTGAGGAATTCGGGGGCTTAGCTCTGCAGGCGCTACACATTACATAACAAAGGCCCTCTGACCTAAGACTGTACGATTACCTATGCACCTTGAGGGGAATGAATGAAGTATGGATCCCCTCATTCACATCACTGAACTTTACTGTTAGCAGTTAGTGAGATTTGACTGCACATTCACCATCAAGTCTCTTTTGCAGCCAGCCATCAACATGTGGTTTCCAGGAAGGTGTCCAATTGTTGTGTATTCCACAACTATTAAGGGAACGGTTAAGTACATTCCCACCCATGGAAAAACTGGGATTGAATGTGTGAGTGAGAAAAGACAACTGCATTCCCTTAAACCAGAATATTGGGAACAAAGGGAACATCTACAGGAAAACATACCCAAGACTTCAGGTACACTGTAGCCCTGAAGTACATTACATTAGGTTCAGGTTGATATGTGCTGGCAGGCAGAACATGGTCGACCCCTTTGACCTTTAACTCGCATTGAGTTATTGGACTGCTCACCGAGAGCTGGTTCTCAGGACAACCAGTCACAACCGATTAAAGGTTTACAATGAACCCCATTAAAAACATTTAGAGTCATACCACGCTAGTCACCAGAGTGATGGGCTACATTCTTATACTGTAAAATAAAATGTATGATATTTTACTTGAGACAAAGCCATCAAGATGCATATCAGGGGCGAAGCAAGCAACTTAAATGTCATGCAACAGATGTCATACACCAGAAACAATGCGAGACACTTTACCCCGTATTTAATGAGACCTCAATTCCATGTATCATACTTGAGGGTCAGAGTTCATTGTGAATAAAACAAACAATGCTCTACCTGAGCAGTTCTGTCAAGACTGTCCTCACTTACTCGTTTTAAGAGGTCATAAAAACAGCCAACAGTGGAGAGGCTTGACTAAAGTTTAACAGGACTTTATGGGCAACAGATTCACTCAACGACCAATGCATAATCCAACCTGAGAGCCAATTAAAAACAGATTTCCTCTGTTGTGATCTCTTAGCAACGATTCCTGCGCACAGGAATGTTGCTGTGAGGAATTTTATGAAAGGAGTGAAGCGGACAGAGGTTGGACACTGCTGTGGTTTCTTACAGTATGCAAGACCGGCAGGTCAGTGGGCTTGGCACCAAGCCCCCTAAATGCACACAGAATGGATCCCCTGTCATGCTGAACAATACAGTGTCAGGTTGTGAATGTTTAAGGGTGGATAAGCTCACTACTGGTTCCTTGTGATGTCAGATGATAGTAGTTCCATTTCAAACATGTACAATCAAGAATGAATTTCCAATTTAGGAGAAACATTTGATTTGGGATTGATCCCAATCCTGATGTGTATCCATGCATGTTCCTGCTTGGTTTGCGATCACATGCGACACAGAGCAAGGCATGGTAAATGAGTGAGACGCTGAAGAGGCAGTAGACCCACCGGTTGGTCCCTCACCTGGGCGTGGAGGGCTGCGGCAGCGGCGGCAGCGGCCGGGTAGGTAAAGGCAGCGTGGGGGAGCCCAGGGGGAAGCTCCGTGGCATACAGGGGGTAAGGGGCCCACGCCTCGGGAGAGGCCGGGATCAGTGCTGCCCCCGTCAGGTCATCTATATGAAAAAGATATCCTCAAATGCATAGTAGTAGTTCTGATCTACACTTAGGAATTTTTTTTTGGGGGGGAACAGAAAGATAACTTCAGGGAAATTTTATGTAGCATCTCCCCGTTTCAAAGCATGTTCTCCCTTTAGGTGCCTACTAAACATAACCCAGGACTATGGTCATGTTTAAAAAGTAATTGGCCCTCCAGATGATCTTTGATTTAACATAATAAGACAGGTGAAATCAAGTTCCCAACCCAATTGTTTACACCTGTGCAAATATGTTAGATCAGTGATCCATGAATAAGGGCAGGACGATGTACTGGTCAAGCACTCAAACTGGGTCCATGTCCAGCTAGTCTGAAGCGCCTCCTTTCCTCGTGCCTTACTACTGGAGACTCGTCGTGAAGGACAGGAGCCGAGACTATTTAAAGTGGGGATTTTACAGAATGTTGGGGGAGCAAAGTGCAGGTGTATGTGGGTTTGATTAACCCCTCTAAGTCCTGGTTCCAACAATTGTGGTGAATTTAATTGAAGTGGAACATCGTGCACTACCTAGTTGTGCCTGACCAGCCGAGACAAAACTACATGATCTATGAGAAAGCAACAGATCAGAAAAATCTACTTGAGGTGTAGAGGTGAATTAGTTGACCCAGCATTGTCTGTAGGGCATATTCTAAAAGGAGAGGGAGGAAAGAGGGGGATTGGTAGTAGCCTATGTCCGCGTGGTGAGTGTTTCTAGGGTGCAGCCGCAGACTTACATGGGTCCCGTGCAATGAAGTGTGCTCCTAGAGCTGGGTGGATATTTGTGGGGTTCGGAGTGGCCATCAGCTTACTCTTTGCCATCTTCGTGTTGGCTTTAGCGAACTCTAAGCGCAGAGTCTGGGGACTCTCTGGGTCAAAACGGATCCCCTAGGGAGAGATGGGGAACACTGTAAGGGGGTGGAGAAGGGGGCAGCGGTGGAGATACTCTGCGAAGAGGTGTAAAGTGCTCTTTAGTCTGTGCTCACATGCATGCAGGTATGATTACTATACCATGGTAACTTCAGAAAAGCCCTTTGAGGAAAACGCTTATATAAGGAGAGGGGGGGTGTAGAGCTTCTGGACAATATGGAAAGGGAGGGCTTTCAGTTTACTTTGGTTATAGGCCATACAGGACTCCATTAGTTGAAACAGATGTGAAAGATATCGCAGTAAAAACAGCCATCCTGTCACATTTCAACTGCATTATGACAAGTAGACAATTGAGTCATCCTTAGGTGGGCAGTCATGACCCAACAATATTGCATATTGGAATTGAGGTCAAGGTTAACATTCCGTTCTTATGTCAAGGTGTCAACCTGCAGTTCAGCATAAAGACATATCCCCAAAGGTTGAAGAGGGCTACTCAATAATTCAGGGCTAGCCTCATGTCCGCTTATTAACGGCTGAATGGCTGCTTACGTTTAATGCGTTCTTCGCCGCTTCAGCGCCAGTCCGGTTATCAAAGGTAACAAGCCCGACAGGCTGGAAAAGAGAGCGAGAGAACAGAGCATCAGAGACAGTACAGGGAAAGACCGATGGCCCTTAAATTGGCTTAAAAAGGTACACTGTTACATTTCCACATGCAAACAATGGTGTGTTAGCGGTAGTAATGAAGGAAACATTTAATATATAGACTACTAGAGCGTCATGAGAAAGTCTAAAATGTCTACAGTACAAACATCCTGACTATACAGACTCCAGTACCCATCATACCTTGGATATGGACTTAATCTCACCTGCTTTGATGTCAACTTAATAAGGGATCCTTCATAACCCTGCAAATGCAAGTAAAACCCCAAACACCTTGTAAGTCACCATAGAAATGGCAGGAAGGTTGCACAATAAGAACAGCAAACTTGACAAGATGGACACACTTATTAAACATGTCAATAAGGTGAATCGGGGGGGGACACTAAAATAGTTGAAACATTTGACAAAAGATTCTGGCCTACCTTAAATGGTCTGAAGAGCAGGTAGAGTTCCCGTGGCTTGATGTCAACTGGAAGGCCGCTGACAAAGAGAGTTCGTACCTGGAAACACAAAATGCAAACTGAGACACATGCTACTAAAAAAGGTCAGATTAGGTTTCCATAGTAGGGTATAAAAATCACAAGGGTGCATCCAAGAGTGAGGGTTGAGGCAATATGCATGCCCCCAATTCAAACCTGGCTACGCCATTTTTTTTTTTATGCTTTGATTTTGAACACATTTTGTCCTGGCAACAGGAATAATATGTTTGGGGTTCAGGAACCAATGTTTGGGTGCGTGAGTGAGATAGGCATGGGATAATAGAATGAAAAGTGCAAGACATAACACCCTTACAAAAACAACCCTAGTTTACAGTGGGGAAAAAAAGTATTTAGTCAGCCACCAATTGTGCAAGTTCTCCCACTTAAAAAGATGAGAGAGGCCTGTAATTTTCATCATAGGTACACGTCAACTATGACAGACAAATTGAGGAAAAAAAATCCAGAAAATCCCATTGTAGGATTTTTAATGAATTTATTTGCAAATTATGGTGGAAAATAAGTATTTAGTCACCTACAAACAAGCAAGATTTCTGGCTCTCACAGACCTGTAACTTCTTCTTTCAGAGGCTCCTCTGTCCTCCACTCGTTACCTGTATTAATGGCACCTGTTTGAACTTGTTATCAGTATAAAATACACCTGTCCACAACCTCAAACAGTCACACTCCAAACTTCACAATGGCCAAGACCAAAGAGCTGTCAAAGGACACCAAAAACAAAATTGTAGACCTGCACCAGGCTGGGAAGACTGAATCTGCAATAGGTAAGCAGCTTGGTTTGAAGAAATCAACTGTGGGAGCAATTATTAGGAAATGGAAGACATACAAGACCACTGATAATCTCCCTCGATCTGGGGCTCCACGCAAGATCTCACCCCGTGGGGTCAAAATGATCACAAGAACGGTGAGCAAAAATCCCAGAACCACACGGGGGACCTAGTGAATGACCTGCAGAGAGCTGGGACCAAAGTAACAAAGCCAACCATCAGTAACACACTACGCCGCCAGGGACTCAAATCCTGCAGTGCGAGACGTGTCCCCCTGCTTAAGCCAGTACATGTCCAGGCCCGTCTGAAGTGCATTTGGATGATCCAGAAGAGGATTGGGAGAATGTCATATGGTCAGATGAAACCAAAATAGAACTTTTTGGTAAAAACTCAACTCGTCATGTTTGGAGGACAAAGAATGCTGAGTTGCATCCAAAGAACACCATACCTACTGTGAAGCATTGGGTTGGAAACATCATGCTTTGGGGCTGTTTTTCTGCAAAGGGACCAGGACGACTGATCCGTGTAAAGGAAAGAATGAATGGGGCCATGTATCGTGAGATTTTGAGTGAAACCCTCCTTCCATCAGCAAGGGCATTGAAGATGAAACGTGGCTGGGTCTTTCAGCATGACAATGATCCCAAACACACACCCGGGCAACGAAGGAGTGGCTTCGTAAGAAGCATTTCAAGGTCCTGGAGTGGCCTAGCCAGTCTCCAGATCTCAACCCCATAGAAAATCTTTGGAGGGAGTTGAAAGTCTGTGTTGCCCAGCGACAGCCCCAAAACATCACTGCTCTAGAGGAGATCTGCATGGAGGAATGGGCCAAAATACCAGCAACAGTGTGTGAAAACCTTGTGAAGACTTACAGAAAACGTTTGACCTGTGTCATTGCCAACAAAGGGTATATAACAAAGTATTGAGAAACTTTTGTTATTGACCAAATACTTATTTTCCACCATCATATGCCAATAAATTCATTAAAAATCCTACAATGTGATTTTCTGGATTTTTTTTTCTCATTTTGTCTGTCATAGTTGACGTGTACCTATGATGAAAATTACAGGCCTCTCTCATCTTTTTAAGTGGGAGAACTTGCACAATTGGTGGCTGACTAAATACTTTTTTTCCCCACTGTATATAGCCAAGTTATAATTTGTCAATGTCCTTTTATTAGCTCAAGTAGCCTACTTCTTATGTAGCTTCAAATTCCAGAAAAACAACTATTAGGCATGTCAGAATGAGTGAAGAAGCCAACCAATGCACATGAGAACGCAGAGAGAATCCATAACTAGGTGAAGCAGAGACGCGTCAGAAGAGGTGTACATTCAACATTGGAAACATCTAGCAATTACAACTATCAGCATTGACACTAATTTCAATTCACAACAATGGAGAAGTCAAACTTCAGGGTTCATTTGGGTTTGCTTTGAGCCTTTGACACCTGCATACCAGTGAAATTCTCATGAAAAGGTCGTTTTTCCAAAGTAAGCCTCAATGAAAATGCTACACAAGGTAAGAATAGCAAACCTGAAATTATACAGCTGAGGAGACTTCACACCAACACAAAGCAATTGAGACAAGGCCTACACTTCTGTGGCCTTTTAGGGTGCAGAGTGAGTGTGTTATTCTTAACTTTAGCGTTTGATGGGCTTTGGGCAAAATTTGCAAATATCAGAACACTTAATATATTAGGTATTCTGAGACTTCTGCCCATGTACAGTTCATCTGCGGGAATGTTTTTGCACTAAATAGGCCGAGAACACGCTTGCGAAGGAATAAAACGTAAACACCACCTAGGGCTCATTAACAGGCCTTTTGGGAAAATTAAGGCCACTTCAGCCAAAGAGAACTGATACTTGTTGAACCTGCCGACTAAGCACATGGGTGAATGACGTCTAATTTTAGACCAAATGGGCATCACAGACGGAGACCTTAACTGGGGTAGAAGAGCGTTCAGACAGAGGAATCAAGAAAAGACTAATTGAGAAAGCCTATGTCAGAAGAAGCTAGCCAAACTCGAGGTTCCAGGACATTAAAAGGGAGGATAGGGTATGCACGCACACACGATCATGGAAAGACTAACAAGAGGCAATATCAAGAGATGGGTTTTCCCTAATCAAGACAGAGGGTCATTTCCACCAATACACTATCCACTGCAAATTACTAAACGCTTCCTTCATTTCAGACACTACGAGTTTATTATTCCTGGGAGACCACAATCCGTTTGGCTTTTCTAACAAGGGTAATTAGGATAGCAGCACAGTAACAACCATCTAGCAATTCACAGAAAAAAAAGTAAATATCTTAAAGCTGGAATCAGTAATGGTGAAACTGCCACTTCCATTTGCGATATTACCACGATGCTGAATGTTCCTCGCCTCAGTTTCATAAACAAAAAAAACAAGGTGCTGGGGTGAACAGTGGCACTGTTTCCCGTAATGCGGATTCCAGCTTTAAAGTGTGCAATGCATGCAGGTAGAGAATTAAAATACAGATCTCATTGCAGTTTGTGAAGAAATTCACAAGTGACATTTTGCGCATATTTTCTACTACACACTTATGGAGAAAGGATTTGATTGGTATGAGCAATATAGTGATGCTGTTGTGCAAATGGAATAGACAACAGGTGGAAATTATAGGCAATTAGCAAGACACCCCCAATAAAGGACTGGTTTTGCAGGTGGTGACCACTGACCACTTCTCAGTTCCTATGCTTCCTGGCTGATGTTTTGGTCACTTTTGAATGCTGGCGGTGCTTTCACTCTAGTGGTAGCATGAGACGGAGTCTACAACCCACACAAGTGGCTCAGGTAGTGCAGCTCATCCAGGATGGCACATCAATGCGAGCTGTGGCAAGAAGGTTTGCTGTGTCTGTCAGCGTAGTGTCCAGAGCATGGAGGTGCTACCAGGAGACAGGCCAGTACATCAGGAGACGTGGAGAAGGCCGTAGGAGGGCAACAACCCAGCAGCAGGACTGCTACCTCCGCCTTTGTGCAAGGAGGAGCACTGCCAGAGCCCTGCAAAATTACCTCCAGCAGGCCACAAATGTGCATGTGTCTGCTCAAACGGTCAGAAACAGACTCCATGAGGGTGGTATGAGGGCCCGATGTCCACAGGTGGGGGTTGTGCTTACACCCCAACACCGTGCAGGACGTTTGGCATTTGCCAGAGAACACCAAGATTGGCAAATTCGCCACTGGCGCCCTGTGCTCTTCACAGATGAAAGCAGGTTCACATTGAGCACGTGACAGAGTCTGGAGACGCTGTGGAGAACGTTCTGCTGCCTGCAACATCCTCCAGCATGACCGGTTTGGCGGTGGGTCAGTCATGGTGTGGGGTGGCATTTTGAGGGTGACTCCAAATCCAGACCTCCATGTGCTCGCCAGAGGTAGCCTGACTGCCATTAGGTACCGAGATGAGATCCTCAGACCCCTTGTGAGACCATATGCTGGTGCGGTTGGCCCTGGGTTCCTCCTAATGCAAGACAATGCTAGACCTCATGTGGCTGGAGTGTGTCAGCAGTTCCTGCAAGAGGAAGGCATTGATGCTATGGACTGGCCTGCCCGTTCCCCAGACCTGAATCCAATTGAGCACATCTGGGACATCATGTCTCGCTCCATCCACCAACGCCACGTTGCACCACAGACAGAGTTGGCGGATGCTTTAGTCCAGGTCTGGGAGGAGATCCCTCAGGAGACCATCCGCCACCTCATCAGGAGCATGCCCAGGCGTTGTAGGGAGGTCATACAGGCACGTGGAGGCCACACACACTACTGAGCCTCATTTTGACTTGTTTTAAGGACATTACATCAAAGTTGGGTCAGCCTGTAGTGTGGTTTTCCACTTTAATTTTGAGGGTGACTCCAAATCCAGACCTCCATGGGTTGATACATTTGATTTCCATTGATCATTTGTGTGTGATTTTGTTGTCAGCACATTCAAATATGTAAAAAAAAAAAAAAGTATTTAATAAGATTATTTCATTCAGATCTAGGATGTGTTATTTTAGTGTTCCCTTTATTTTTTTGAGCAGTGTACATATAGGGCCTATAACATTTCTGAGTAAGATCGCAACAGCCTCAGCACAATGGGTAGCTTGAACTCATGCTGAAAACAAAATTGTTACACTGCCTCCTACTGGAGGATTTTATATTGGTCAGTGTCACCAGCAAAGCACCCCCACACCTCCTCCCATGCTTCACGGTGGGACCCACACATGAGGAGATCATCCATTCACCTACTCTGCATCTCACAAAGACGCGGCGGTTGGAACCAAAAATCTCCAATTTGGATTCATCAGACCAAAAGGACAGATTTCCACCGGTCTAATGTCCATTGCTCATGTTTCTTGGCCCAAGCAAGTCTCTTCTTATTGGTGTCCTTTAGTAGAGGTTTTATGCAGTCCCCTCTGAACAGTTGATGTTGAGATGTCTGTTACTTGAACTCTGTGAAGCATTTATTTGGGCTGCAATTTCTGAGGCTGGTAACCCTAATGAACTTATCCTCTGCAGCAGAGGTAACTCTGGGTCTTCCATTCCTGTGGCGGTCCTCATGAGAGCCAGTTTCATCATAGCACTTGATGGTTTTTGCGACTGCACTTGAAGAAACTTTCAAAGTTCTTGAAATCTTCCGTATTGACTGACCTCCATGTCTTAAAATAATGATGGACTGTCGTTTCTCTTTCCTTATTTGAGCGGTTCTTGCCATAATATGGACTTGGTCTTTTACCACGTAGGGCTATCTTCTGTATACCACCCCTACTTTGTCACAACACAACTGATTGGCTCAAACGCATTAACGAGGAAAGAAATTCCACAAATAATTTAAGGCGGCACACCTGTTAATTGAAATGCATTCCAGGTGACTACCTCATGAATCTGGTTGAGAGAATGCCAAGACTGTGCAAAGCTGTCAAGGCAAAGGGTGGCTAATTTGAAGAATAAAATATATTTTGATTTGTTTAACACTTTTTTTGGTTACTACAGAATTCCATGTGTTATTTCATAGTTGAGGTCTTCACTATTATTCTACAATGTAGAAAATAGTAAAAAGAAAAACCCTTGAATGAGTAGGTGTCCAAACTTTTGACTGGTACTGTATATCTAAAAGGATTCCCCTCCAATAGACAGCACTTATTGTTTACATTTTAGTCACTTATAAGACTTACTGTAAGTGCATACATTTCTGTACTGGTCCCCCGTGCGAGTCGAAGCCACAACCCTGGCCATGCTCTACCAGCTGAGCCACACAGGACATGTCATACAGTGCATTCGGAAAGTATTCAGACCCCTTAGCTGTGTTCTAATACTCATACTAACTGCACTATTTGTGAAGTAAATTTAGCATGAGGTATGCTTATTGGTCATAGTATGGAAATAGTTAGTACGCCAAAAGTTCCCGGATGTTGTACTAAATTCGCCAAAATACCTAAGTATACAAGCAGTGGACACTGTGCTTTTAGGGCCCATAATGAAGTTCAGAAAATGGCTGTGGCTCCACAACATTTTCAGATTTGTAGAAAATGGTGGAGAATATGCAGTACGACGAGAGCGGATACAAATTAAATTGCGTTACCTAATTATGACAAATGTTAAGAATACGTTGAGCAATGTAATAAATTAATGACTTCAAATAAGTTACGCTACGTTGGCTGACAATTTGTTGGCTACGCTATCCTTACGAACTGCATAGCATATCATTACAGCAGTAGGTACCGGTATGTTAGCTACGTAATGTTAGTTGGCTACTAATACGTCGAACTTGCCAGTATATTAACTATATGCTATCTAACTAACTCCAACGTTTATTGACTTGATTATTCACGTAATTTTTTGCCAAGTGCTATAGTCGTTGTGCGTTCAATGGACAAAATTCGCCCTTTGCTATCTAATCTGATTTCAGAGCACTCTCGTCTGAGTGTGCCAGAGCGCAGAATAACTGATTAATTTATGAATGCTCAACACCCGGTGTCAGTAAACGTCGCAAAAATGCGTAATTAAATTGTTGCCAGCAGCACAGTTAGTCACCAACGCTCTGGATAACCAGCTCTGCTAGGGCGCGTAAAATGGTCAGAGTGAGGTGTTCCCTCATTTGTGTCTGGAAGTAGCTAGCCAGCTAGCTTGTGTGCTTGACCGCCGTTGTGATGGTCAGAACGCTAGGACCAACCCTACTCCTCGGCCAGACCGTCCAGTGACACTGCCTGGCAGTGTGCGCGCTGAAGGCGCCGAGAGGGAAATGCTCAGAATTTACGAACGTCAAGTGGGCACTCTGGCACTCCAGATTGAATTGACGAACACACCCGAAGTCGAGAGGTTGCATAGCAACAGCATCAACTTCCGATAGTAGCGCTACGCCTGTCTATGCTCAACTGAAAGGATACCGTTCGTTTACAGTATACTAAAATGAACTAATAGTATATACACTCATTAAGTATGTAGTATACAGTATGTTAGCATGGGTATTCGAACACAGCCCTCAGCACCTTTGGCAGCGATTACAGCCTCGAGTCTTCTTGGGTATAACGCTACAAGCTTGGCACACCTGTATTTGGAGAGTTTCTCCCATTCTTCTCTGCAGATTCTCTCAAGCTCTGTCAGGTTGGATGGGGAGCGTTGCTGCACAGCTATTTTCAGGTCTCTCCAGAGATGTTCGATCGGGTTCAAGTCCGGGCCACTCAAGGACATTCAGAGACTCATCCTGAAGCCACTCCTGCGTTGTCCTGTTGGAAGGTGAACCTTTGATCCAGTCTGAGGTCCTGAGCAGGTTTTCATCAAGGATCTCTGTACCTCGCCCCATTCATCTTTGTCTCGATCCTGACTAGTCTCCCAGTCCCTGCCGCTGAATAACATCCCCACAGCATGATGCTCCCACCACCATGCTTCACCGTAAGGATGTTTCCTCCAGACGTGATGCTTAGCATTCAGGCCAAAGAGCTCAATCTTGGTTTCGTCAGACCAGAGAATCTTGTTTCTCATGGTCAGTCTTTAGGTGCCTTTTGGCAAACTTCAAGAGGGCTGTCATGTGCCTTTTACTGAGGAGTGGCTTCCGTCAGGCTACTACCATAAAGGCCTGATTGGTGAAGTGTTGCTGAGATGGTTGTCCTTCTGGTAGGTTCTCCCATCTCCACAGAGGACCTCTGGAGCTCTGTCAGTGACCATCGGGTTCTTGGTCACCTCCCTGCCAAGGCCCTTTTCCCCGGATTGCTCAGTTTGGCTGGGCGGCCAGCTCTAGGAAGAGTCTTGGTGGTTCCAAACTTCTTCCATTTAAGAATGAAAGACAATTCCTTCAACCTCATGGCTTGGTTTTTGCTCTGACATGCACTGTCAACTGTGGGACCTTATGTAGACAGAATTGCCTTTCCAAATCATGTCCTATCAATTGAATTTACCACAGGTGGACTCCAATCAAGTTGTAGAAACACAAAGGATTATCAATGGAAACAGGATGCACCAAGCTCAATTTCAAGTCTCATAGCAAAGGGTCTGAATACTTATATATATATTTACATATCTTTTTTATATAAATTTGCAACACATACTAAAAACATGTTTTCGTTTTGTCATTATGGGGTGTTGTGTGTAGATTGATGAGGATTCTTTAAAAAAAATCCATTTTAGAATAAGGCTGTAACATAACGCCACAATCTCTAATTCATTTTTTGCCAAACAGCAGTCCCACCACTTTTTTGCTATAAAGCTAAGAGATGGTGCTGGAGAAACTACTCAAATTCATAGTTGGCGCTGTGGATGCAAGGAATGAAAATCCATGAGTTCAAGTTAAAGACATTGTTTACGAACAATGGAGTAAAACAGTTTTTAATGGAGGCATAGCCTACGTATAATATTCTTCAAGAGTCGATGGGTATATTTAATTATAAACTGGGTGGTTCGAGCCCTGAATGCTGATTGGCTGACAGCCATGGTATATCAGACCATACACCACAGGTTTGACAAAACATTTCTTGTTACTGCTCTAATTACGTTGGTAACCAGTTTATAATAGCAATAAGTCACCTCGGGTGTTTGTGGTATATCAATCAATCAATCAATTTTATTTTATATAGCCCTTCTTACATCAGCTAATATCTCGAAGTGCTGTACAGAAACCCAGCCTAAAACCCCAAACAGCTAGTAATGCAGGTGTAGAAGCACGGTGGCTAGGAAAAACTCCCTAGAAAGGCAAAACCTAGGAAGAAACCTAGAGAGGAACCAGGCTATGAGGGGTGGCCAGTCCTCTTCTGGCTGTGCCGGGTGGAGATTATAACAGAACCATGCCAAGATGTTCAAAAATGTTCATAAGTGACAAGCATGGTCAAATAATAATCAGGAATAAATCTCAGTTGGCTTTTCATAGCCGATCATTAGAGTTTAAAACAGCAGGTCTGGGACAGGTAGGGGTTCCATAACCGCAGGCAGAACAGTTTAAACTGGAATAGCAGCAAGGCCAGGCGGACTGGGGACAGCAAGGAGTCACCACGGCCGGTAGTCCCGACGTATGGTCCTAGGGCTCAGGTCTCTCAGTTGGCTTTTCATAGCCGATCATTTAGAGTTGAAAACAGCAGGTCTGGGACAGGTAGGGGTTTCGTAGCCGCAGGCAGAACAGTTGAAACTGGAATAGCAGCAAGGCCAGGCGGACTGGGGACAGCAAGGTGTCATCATGCCCGGTAGTCCTGACGTATGGTCCTAGGGCTCAGGTTCTCAGAGAGAAAGAGAGAACGAGAGAATTAGAGAGAGCATACTTAAATTCACACAGGACACTGGATAAGACAGGAGAAGTACTCCAGGTATAACCAACTAACCCCAGCCCCCGACACATAAACTACTGCAGCATAAATACTGGAGGCTGAGACAGGAGCGGTCCGAGACACTGTGGCCCCATCCGAAGAAACCCCGGACAGGGCCAAACAGGAAGGATATAACCCCACCCACTCCGCCAAAGCACAGCCCCCGCACCACTAGAGGGATATCCCCAACCACCAACTTACAATCCTGAGACAAGGCCGAGTATAGCCCACAGAGGTCTCCACCACAGCACAAACCAAGGGGGGCGCCAACCCAGACAGGAAGATCACGTCAGTAACTCAACCCACTCAAGTGACGCACCCCTCCCAGGGACGGCATGAAAGAGCACCAGCAAGCCAGTGACTCAGCCCCTGCAACAGGGTTAGAGGCAGAGAACCCCAGTGGAGAGGGGAACCGGCCCGGCAGAGACAGCAAGGGCTGTTCGTTGCTCCAGCCTTTCCGTTCACCTTCACACTCCTGGGCCAGACTACACTCAATCATATGACCTACTGAAGAGATAAGTCTTCAGTAAAGACTTAAAGGTTGAGACCGAGTCTGCGTCTCTCACATGGGTAGGCAGACTGTTCCATAAAAATGGAGATCTATAGGAGAAAGCCCTGCCTCCCGCTGTTTGCTTAGAAATTCTAGGGACAATTAGGAGGCTCTGCGTCTTGTGACCGTAGCGTACGTATTGGTATGTACGGCAGGACCAACTCGGAAAGATAGGTAGGAGCAAGCCCATGTAACGCTTTATAGGTTAACAGTAAAACCTTGAAATCAGCCCTTGCCTTAACAGGAAGCCAGTGTAGGGAAGCTAGCACTGGAGTAATATGATCAAATTTCTTGGTTCTAGTCAGGATTCTAGCAGCCGTATTTAGCACTAACTGAAGTTTATTTAGTGCTTTATCCGGTAGCCGGAAAATAGAGCATTGCAGTAGTCTAATCTAGAAGTAACAAATGCATGGATTAATTTTTCTGCATCATTTTTGGACAGAAAATTTCTGATTTTTGCAATGTTACGTAGATGGAAAAAAGCTGTCCTTGAAACAGTCTTGATATGTTCGTCAAAAGAGAGATCAGGGTCAAGAGTAACGCCTAGGTCCTTCACAGTTTTATTTGAGACGACTTTACAACCATCAAGATGAATTGTCAGATTTAACAGAAGATCTCTTTGTTTCTTGGGACCTAGAACAAGCATCTCTGTTTTGTCCGAGTTTAAAAGTAAAAAGTTTTCAGCCATCCACTTCCTTATGTCTGAAACACAGGCTTCTAGCGAGGGCAATTTTGGGGCTTCACCATGCTTCATTGAAATGTACAGCTGTGTGTCATCCGCATAGCAGTGAAAGTTAACATTATGTTTTCGAATAACATCCCCAAGAGGTAAAATATATAGTGAAAACAATAGTGGTCCTAAAACGGAACCTTGAGGAACACCGAAATGTACAGTTGATTTGTCGGAGGACAGACCATTCACAGAGACAAACTGATATCTTTCCGACAGGTAGGATCTAAACCAGGCCAGAACTTGTCCGTGTAGACCAATTTGGGTTTCCAGTCTCTCCAAAAGAATGTGGTGATCGATGGTGTCAAAGGCAGCACTAAGGTCTAGTAGCACGAGGACAGATGCAGAGCCTCGGTCTGACGCCATTAAAAGGTCATTTACCACCTTCACAAGTGCAGTCTCAGTGCTATGATGGGGTCTAAAACCAGACTGAAGCATTTCGTATACATTGTTTGTCTTCAGAAAGGCAGTGAGTTGCTGCGCAACAGCTTTTTCTAAAATTTTTGAGAGGAATGGAAGATTCGATATAGGCCGATAGTTTTTTATATTTTCCGGGTCAAGGTTTGGCTTTTTCAAGAGAGGCTTTATCACTGCCACTTTTAGTGAGTTTGGTACACATCCGGTGGATAGAGAGCTGTTTATTATGTTCAACATAGGAGGGCCAAGCACAGGAAGCAGCTCCTTCAGCAGTTTAGTAGGAATAGGATCCAGTATGCAGCTTGAAGGTTTAGAGGCCATGATTATTTTCATCATTGTGTCAAGAGATATAGTACTAAAACACTTAAGTGTCTCTCCCGATCCCAGGCCCTCGCAGAGCTGTGCAGATCCAGGACAGCTAAGCCCTGGAGGAATACGCAGATTCAAAGAGGAGTCCGTAATTTGCTTTCTAATGGTCATGATCTTTTCCTCAAAGAAGTTCATGAATTTATCACTGCTGAAGTGAAAACCATCCTCTCTTGGGGAATGCTGCTTTTTAGTTAGCTTTGCAACAGTATCAAAAAGAAATTTTGGATTGTTCTTATTTTCCTCGATTAATTTGGAAAAGTAGGATGATCGAGCAGCAGTGAGGGCTCTTCGGTACTGCACGGTACTGTCTTTCCAAGCTAGTCGGAAGACTTCCAGTTTGGTGTGGCGCCATTTCCGTTCCAATTTCCTGGAAGCTTGCTTCAAAGCTCGGGTATTTTCTGTATACCAGGGAGCTAGTTTCTTATGACAAATGTTTTTCGTTTTTAGGGGTGCAACTGCATCTAGGGTATTGCGCAAGGTTAAATTGAGTTCCTCAGTTAAGTGGTTAACTGATTTTTGTCCTCTGACGTCCTTGGGTAGGCAGAAGGAGTCTGGAAGGGCATCAATGAATTTTTGTGTTGTCTGAGAATTTATAGCACGACTTTTGATGCTCCTTGGTTGGGGTCTGAGCAGATTATTTGTTGCGATTGCAAACGTAATAAAATGGTGGTCCGATAGTCCAGGATTTTGTGGAAAAACATTAAGATCTACAACATTTATTCCATGGGACAAAACTAGGTCCAGAGTATGACTGTGGCAGTGAGTAGGTCCAGAGACATGTTGGACAAAACCCACTGAGTCGATAATGGCTCCGAAAGACTTTTGGAGTGGGTCTGTGGACTTCTCCATGTGAATATTAAAATCACCAAAAATTAGAATATGATCTGCTATGACTACAAGGTCTGATAGGAATTCAGGAAACTCAGAGAGGAACGCTGTATATGGCCCAGGAGGCCTGTAAACAGTAGCTATAAAAAGTGATTGAGTAGGCTGCATAGATTTCATGACTAGAAGCTCGAAAGATGAAAACGTCATTTTTTTTTGTAAATTGAAATTTGCTATCGTAAATGTTAGCAACACCTCCGCCTTTGCGGGATGCACGGGGAATATGGTCACTAGTGTAACCAGGAGGTGAGGCCTCATTTAACACAGCAAATTCATCAGGCTTAAGCCATGTTTCAGTCAGGCCAATCACATCAAGATTATGATCAGTGATTAGTTCATTGACTATGACTGCCTTTGAAGTGAGGGATCTAACATTAAGTAACCCTATTTTGAGATGTGAGGTATCACGATCTCTTTCAATAATGGCAGGAATGGAGGAGGTCTTTATCCTAATAAGATTGCTAGGGTGAACACCACCATGTTTAGTTTTGCCCAACCTAGGTCGAGGCACAGACACAGTCTCAATGGGTATGGCTGAGCTGACTACACTGACTATGCTATTGGCAGACTCCACTAAGCTGGCAGGTTGGCTAACAGCCTGCTGCCTGGCCTGCACCCTATTTCACTGTGGGGCTAGAGGAGTTAGAGCCCTATCTATGTTGGTAGATAAGAGGAGAGCACCCCTCCAGTTAGGATGGAGTCCGTCACTCCTCAGCAGGTCAGGCTTGATCCTGTTTGTGGGTGAGTCCCAGAAAGAGGGCCAATTATCCACAAATGTTATCTTTTGGGAGGGGCAGAAAACAGTTTTCAACCAGCGATTGAGTGCTGAGACTCTGCTGTAGAGCTCGTCACTTCCCCTAACTGGGAGGGGGCCAGAGACAATTACTCGATGCCGACACATCTTTCTAGCTGATTTACACGCTGAAGCTATGTTGCACTTGGTGACCTCTGACTGTTTCATCCTAACATCGTTGGTGCCGACGTGGATAACAATATCTCTATACTCTCTACACTCGCCAGTTTTAGCTTTAGCCAGCACCATCTTTAGATTAGCCTTAACGTCGGTAGCCCTGCCCCCTGGTAAACAGTGTATGATCGCTGGGTGATTCGTTTTAAGTCTAATACTGCGGGTAATGGAGTCGCCAATGACTAGGGTTTTCAATTTGTCAGAGCTAATGGTGGGAGCCTTCGGAGTCTCAGACCCCGTAACGGGAGGAGTAGAGACTAGAGAAGACTCAGACTCAGACTCCGACTCGCTACATAATGGGGAAAACCGGTTTAAGGTTTCTGTCGGCTGAATGAGCGACACCGGTTGAGCATTCCAACAGTATTTCCCTCCAGAAGCCATGAGAAAGTTGTCCGGCTGCGGGGACTGTGCGGGGGATTTATACTAACATTACTGTCTGTACTTACTGGTGGCACAGACGCTGTTTCTTCCTTTCCTACACTGATATTACCCTTGCCTAACGATTGCGTCTGAAGCTGGGCTTGTAGCACAGCTATTCTCGCCCGTAAGGCGAGAATTCTCCTGTATATTATGAGTACAGCGACTGCAATTAGAAGACATCATGTTAATGTTACTACTTAGCTTCGGCTGTTGAAGATGTTGATGAACCATGTCCAGATAAAGCGTCCGGAGTGAAAAAGTTGAATAAGGGAAAAAAGTTGCGATGGAAAAAAGGAAAATAACGTAAAGTTGGCAGCTAAAACGCACAGGAAAATGACTCTTCTGTCTCGGGATAAACGTCCGGGGTGAAAAAGTTTAACGAAAAAAGATGAGTGAGGACAAAACTAAAAAGTTGGTAAATTTGTTGAACACAGAGATTGATTAAACGTTTATTAAAAGTAAAACGTGAATAGTTTGTTAGGTAGCCAAGTAGCAACAAACAGCAGAGCAGCACGGAGACAATGCGGATAATATACCACGGCCAATATACCACGGCTAAGGGCTGTATCCAGGCACTCAGCGCT